>NW_023276806.1:275617424-275698159 GCF_003668045.3 Cricetulus griseus
AGCAAATCCAAGACCTGTTCCATGCAACCAAAGATCGACCCCTTTAGTAGCTAGGCTCTTGAATAACCATGCTTGAATCATAAAACACACCTATCTCATGGTGCTACACGGCTGTAGTTCAAATAACCAGGAGACTCGGGTAGGAAGATCATTTAGTGCAGGCACCTGGAATCCCATGTCTCATAAGAACCCCTAATCCCTGCATCTGGAGAATGGTTACTAGTTAGAGTGTTGGGGTAATGCTAGACATCTAGCCCTGGCCAAACAGCATTTTCTAAGGCTGAGCAGATTATTGCCTTGGGGCCTTCATAGTTTGATTGATTGATTGATTGATTGATTGATTGATTGATTCATTCATTCATTCATTCATTCGCTTTCCTCCTCCTTTCATTCCTTTCCCTTTTTTCTCCTTCCCTTCTTCTGTTTCTTTTGGGGTGATAGGATCTCATGCAGTCAGGGTTAGCCTCAAATTCCTTAAGTAGCTTGATCTCCTGATTCTCCTGCCTTGACCTCCCAAGTGTAAGAATTACAGGTTAGAATTACCACCACACCTCATGTATATTTGGTGTCGGGGATCAAACTCAAGAGCTCTATGCATGCTAGGCAAACATTTGAAACTGGACTACCACTCTAGGGCCCCATACCCCACATGTGGAGGCAGGGTTTCACTTTGTAGTCCCTGCCTGCCTGAAACTTGATGTACAAACCAGGCTGGCCTCAAACTATGTGTAGCATTCTAGCTTTGGCTTTCAAAGTGCTGGAGTAATGGGCAGTCTTCAGTTCCTGTTTCTTAAAATGTTCTCTACTGTGTATGTGCAAGCCCTGCTGCCTCATAGGAGCTTGTGTCTCCACTCAAGCATCATCCCATCTAAAGTGGGACTCCCTCCCCTTGGTCACTGTCCTTCCCCTTCAGGACCTGCCCCTAGAGATACCCCATTTCCTAACACACATGATGTCTGTACTCTGCCTCCTGCTGTGAGAACACACTGGCTTGTCAGCACTCTGCATCCTGCTGGGAGAATGCAAGCTGCCCTAGAAAATTCTCCCCGACAGTGCAGTCCAGAGTGAGCATCCAAGAACACCCAAATGGTCCAGTCCAATGAGCACCCAAGAATACTGGGCAGGTAAACAAACCAACAGGTGAATGGATTTCAGCAACACCCTTACAATCCTGCAAAATTCCTGTTCCAAATACATCACAGTTCTTCCTTAAATTGATTTGTTCCTTTTATCAAAAAGGAAAAAAAAACAAAACCTATTATTGCTTTCTATAAAAAGTACTGTTGTTCATGTCTCACTGAACACTGCTGCCAGATGAAAACTCCAGGCCTCAGGCAGGTGACAGCAGAGAGGAAGGTGGAAAGGACATTCACAGGGTAGCTGACCTGGAGCCTCTCAGCAGGAGGTGAGGGTGAGCTCACTTTCTCAGGCTGCTCAGACTCTATGCAGTGTGTTTCCCAAAGCTCCCACTTTCCAGAAACATGCTGTCCAGCTGTGTCTTCTCCCATCAGCCTACAAAGCCTAATGGGCCACTCAGATGCTGGCCTGGAACTTGATATGAAGACTAGGCTGACCTCAAACTCACAGAGATGCACCTACCTCTGTCTCCAGGGTGCTGGAATTAAAGGTGTGCAGCACCACCACCCAGACTGACTCTGAACCCCAGGATATCTGGCTCTAGAGCCTGTGTCTGTGTCTGTGAATGGTGTAGCACTCACTGTAGCATGGGAGGAAGTGCAGAGGGGCCTCTCTCCCCTGGCATTGGGCATAGAAGTCCATTAAAACCTGGCGGATAAAATTGTGGGTGGAGGGAGAGAGGAGCCAATCGTGGAGAGGATGGGGAGTTACACGGTGGTGCAGGCAAGCTCATGCTCCCAGTCACAGAATGAAAAACAATCTTGGAACTCCTGGGGTCACTGGCCACCTCCTTTTCTGTACCCCTAATGGCATCTGGGAAGAGAGCCAAGTGATTCCTACCATCTCTCAAGTCACATGGGAGCAGGTGTCTTTGTCAGCTGGTGGAAAACAGCCATGATATCACCCACACACATGTATGTCCATGTGAGGGGGTCTCAGACCCGATATTGCCCCAGCCCCCTGGATAGATGGTTGCACACACACACACACACACACACACAGAGAGAGAGAGAGAGAGAGAGAGAGAGAGAGAGAGAGAGAGAGGGAGGGAGGGAGAGCAAGCTCTGCATATGCTGCAGAGGCTGGGAGAGACTCTCTCTTCTTTGTTAATTCTAATTTCCCAACACAATCACAATTGTTATTAAGGGGAAAAAAAGATAGACTTTATCAAACCAATTCAGGTCTGAGTCTTATCACAGCCCCAGCATGGTTCAGAAATATAAGAAGTGTGTGTCCCTGAAGACAGATTACAAGAAAGCCTTCTGGGAGCTTGCCCTGTACCCAGAACATGTATCCACACCTCTCTCTCTCTCCTCTCTCTCTCTCTCTCTCTCTCTCTCTCTCTCTCTCTCTCTCTCTCTCTCTCTCTCTGTGTGTGTGTGTGTGATTACCTATGCATGTATCTATTTGGTGTCTATTTCTCTATGTATTTACACAGCTATATTCCTGTATATCTGTGTCTATATATTATTTCTATATTTGTATTTTGTATTTAACTTATCTGTATCCCTTTGTGTGTGTGTACGTACGTATGTACGTACGTATGTGTGTATGCATATCTGTGTGTCCGTCCGTCCGTCCATCCATCCATCCATCCATCCCCTCTTGGCTCTGTACATTGTCTCTCTAAGGATGCTCTCTGAAGGTCTCAGAGGCCTCAACCCACAGTCTCTCTGTACCACACCAGTCACTGCGGCGTCACTCCTGATTGGTGGGGAACCTCACTTTCCTCACAACTCTATGGCTCTGCCATCAATCAGCACAGGGATGGCAGAGATGGGGTCATCTAATCCCAGAGGGCTCTGCCTTGTGCCTGGGAGATGAGAATGAAGACAAATCATGTCACTAGTATTTGAGCAAAGCACCTATTTCTATAGCACAGATCTTGGACCATGGACCCAGAGCTTATGCCTGAAGGTGGGACACCTGAACCTCAGGCTCCCCATCTCTGACAGCTTAAATTCAGTTCAGATCCCACTGAAGTTTCTCCTGTAGAGACTCATTTCTGAGACTAACTGGCTGCAGCAGTCTCCCTACCAACACAATAAGCCTCTCGATGTAACTGTCACTCTATACCAGAACCACAGCTCATCAAAACGTTCATCTGCCAATCTAGGTACACTGGTTACTTTTCTGTCACTGTGGCAGAACAGCTGACAAATGCAAATACAGGAAGAGTGTGTCATGGCTCACAGTTTGAGGGAACGGGATGCCATGGCAGGGACGATCTGCAGGCAGGAGGTGGGGTAAATGGTCACACTGTGTTCATGGTCAGGAACCAGAAAGAAATTAGAGCTGGTCTTAGCCAACTCTTTCTTTTTATATTCCATCTGGTGTCAGGGATGGTGCCACCCACATTCAGGGTGGGTCTTCTTTCCCCAGTTAAACCTCTGAAAACACCTTCACAGACATGCCCAGAGGTGTGTTTCCATGGTGATTCTGAATCCAGTCACATTGATGATGGCTAGTAAGCACCGCACACATCATCCCAACCTCACAGGATCACGGTGGAGTGAATGAATGCTTGCTTGCCCATGGTCCAGATGGGGTTTGAATGTGTCCCCTGCCCTTGTGCCAGAAGCCTGACCCCTGAGGAAGGAGGATGCTAGGGTAGAGGAACTTTAAGATGAGGAGCCAGTGTGCCAGGTATGGCAGCAAACACCTTTAATCCCAGCACTTTGGGAGGCGAAGGCAGGAGGATCTCTTGTAAGCATGAGTCTTGGTCTACATAGTGAGTTCTACACCAGCCTGGGCTACAGAGAGACACTGTTACAAAGCAGGGGGGTAGGGGATAGGGGGACACCAAGTGCAAGGTGTTTATCATGAGGGCACTGTGAAGCAAGGGATTCGTGCCTTGCTTACAGGGTGGAATAGTTCTGAAGAGTGGGAGTCAATTTTAAATTGAAGCCACCCAATTCACCAACTCCCTTTGCACATGCTGGTTCCCTTTCTGCTTCTTGGCCAGGTATCCTAGCCAGGACACTGGAGTCATACTGTTCAAACCATGTAGCTTCCTGATTTGTGAGTCAAACCTCTTTACTTTGGAAATTACTCACCTTGGGTCTTTTGTTAGGACAACACAAAACAGACTGGCACAGAGCAGAGAAAGGCTTAGAGAGAGACACTTAGAGAGACCAACAGGGGCCAGCAAGGTTGCTAATGACCATGCTTCATCTTCCCAATGGCCTACTCTGGGCTCCTGTGTTTTTTTCCCTACTGTTCCTATGTCAGAGGAAGCAGCCCCAGCCAGTTAACCTGTGATTGTGCTGACCTTCGACAAGGCCACAGCCACAGCCATGGTCACGGCCAGGCCTGACTCTGCTCTTCACCCTAGGATCACAGAACCCAGGGCCTCTGCTCAGGATCTCATGGGTAAGGAGCTCAGGTTCTCTGCCCAGGGTCTCGTGGTTGAGGGGCTCAGGTCTGAAGGACTGTCTGAGGGGCCAGGGTGAGACAGAGCTGGACAACTTGGAAATCCAAAGATAAAAGGGGCTTTGGGAGAAGACCCCGTTGCATCCCGTTCTGAAGGTGTCCTAGCTGACAGCAGCCCTAGCAGCAACATTTTCTTGCTCAACAACCCCCCTGAGCTGTGGTTTACAGTGTTTGTCAAATGCAACCTTCCTTTCTCATCTCACTACTCGAAAGCCCCTACACCTTGGACAACTGCCAGGGTCTACTGGGATTAACCTTGCAGAAAGAGAAAACTGATTCTGTTAGGGGACACACAAGACTGATCTCACAGTGACAGTGCAGCTGCTCCGAAAAAGAATGTGCCAACCCCACACACCTGCAGACCAAGGCTCAGCCAGCCAGGAGGCACTGACTCTGCATTTCTGAACAGTTATGCCTGCCTACCCTGTGGCAAAAGCCAGATGTCAGTGTGGCAGTAAGTGCTCCTCTAAGGGGCCATGGTGGTGCTGGGGAGAGCACAGTAGGTTTTCCAAGGTTGTTAGCTGGAAAGGAAACAAAAGTCAAGCTTCCAGAAAACACCCCAAATTGTGGGGGATGGTGAGCGGGCCGTGACAAAAAGGCCAGTTTTGTTATGGCTGTTCCTAATTCATACAGCCCAGGCTAACCTCAAACTTCCTAGGCAGCAGAGGATGACCTTGAACTCTTGATCCTTGTGCCTCTATTTCCCAAGTGCTACTATCTCAGGTATGTACCACCATGCTGGGTTTAGGCAGTGTTGGGGATCAAATCCCCTAGGGATTTGTGCATACCACACAAACATTCTGCCAACTGAACTACATCCCTAACTGGACCAACATCAACCCTCAAGTCAAACAAAAATATGATGTAAAAATGGTACATGTATCCTCTTCTAGAGAATGGTCTCAGCCCACCCTCTTGCTGTGTGACCTTGGCCAAGTTCCTTGAACTTCCTGAGAGAAGGGAAGAAGATAGAGAGAGCTAGAAACACAATGAGAGGGAGAGAAGAAGGCAGAAAAGAAGGTATGGGAAAAGGTGACAGGGATGTAAAAATTTTAATAATTTTATGCTTGGCAAGGGCTCACAACAATGCCTGCTCTTGGTGAGATGCTGGAAATGTCATTAATACTAGATGCATTTCTATTTCATAGGCCAGCAGCATCTCTAGAGCTGGCAGCAACAGCTGCTGCTGGGCAGGGAACTGGGTGTCTGGGGGAGGAGAGAGACTTATTTCCCTCTATTATTCCTTTTGACTGGACCACTGCATTGTGTGTGTCTACTGCCTATTCAAAAATAAACAAGCAGACAGGACCCATTCTTTTGAATGATGTGTTGGAGCTGTGCAGGTGTGGCGGGGACGTGAATAGCCAGCAAGGAAGTGGATGGGCTGAGGGGGAGGGAGGGACAGAGAGGGCCTGCAGCACAGCAGCAAAGGAAGTCTGTGCAGAGAGCTTGGGGGGGGACAGGGAAATGCAAAGTCCTTTGTCACTCAGGGTTTGGAAAATATGAGCTTGGGAATTGAGCTAGAAGACACAGCTGATTCAGTCACCTTGTCCCAGTTTTCTGGGTGTGCCTCACCCCGTGTGCACTAACTAGCACACTCGCCCTGACGCACACGCACACGCACACGCACACACACACACACACACACACACACGAGAGCTAGGGCACCAAGGTACAGGACAGAGGAGGTGGCTTCCTGCTTGAGTGACAGGTGTACCTCTCCAGACTGCCACCAGGTCCTCTCTAAGGAGACCTGTGTGATTTTTTTTCCAGATCTATGGGTCTGCTGGCCTCTGGCAGATGGTCCTTCTGCCCCAAAACAGTTCTCACAAACATTTACTCTTGTATTCTGTTGCTTTCAACCAGGTGACCCCAGGATCAGATACCCATGAGGACAGACAGCACAAGCTCATGCAGGAGGCCACCGCATCCCCGTCACCCCCTCCATTCTTGGTAGACTTCTTAGGGACAGCTATGGGGGTTGACCCTATGGACAATCAAAGGAGAAGGGTCCTCCTGGGTTCCCGTCTCATCAGGGTCTATGCTGAAGAAACGGAAAAGGTGTGCCCCAACAGTAGATCTAGCTGATTCCTGTGAACAACTAAAATGTTGACAATCCCACTTCAACGCCGCTTCTGTGTCTGGTCAGCTTGTTGGTACCTTTCTCTATTCTTGCCTTTTTCCTTTTGTTAGCTAAGGGACATGAGCTGAGGAAAAGTAAATACAAGGGGCAAAGGTAGAGCGTGATGTGAAGGCCCAGTATCCTGCAACTTGGTCCTGCCACCTGATGGATGGCCTATATGAGGATGGTTCCATCCATCCTTGGCTTGGAAGATTTATAGTGACTAAGAGAATCCACTCCTAGCCTCCTTTTCCCAGAACACCAGGAAATAAGCTATCCTAGGACACTTTCCACATTGCCCCAATCCCCAAAAACCTCCTAAGCCTCCTGCCCCAGGAGCAGGACAGTGCAGCCTTCTTATGCTAAAGGACGAAACTCTCATGTACCTATCTGGTTGGCTGAGGCAATGAGGTAATTTTCTCTAGCAATAGTTAAAGGAGTCGCTGCCTGGAGGCCCCTGTGGTGAGAACAATGACAGCCTTGAAGCCCTTAACAGATAGGCCCTGCAGGATGCCTGCAGCCCGGACAGGAGTGCGCACAGCACAGTTTCCCAGGGTGGATGGCTGCCTGGCGTCTTCCTATCAGCAAGGACTCAGAGAATACAGCTGAGGGAAGGACACAGAAAGAGACACTCATTACAGCTGGGTACAGTGGTGCATACCAGTTGAAGGTCACCCTTGGATGCTTGACATCAACCTGGGTTACGTGAGACTATCTTAAGCAAGCAAGAGAGTCCATCATTGGAAATCATAAGACTTCAACTTCACACTGTAAGGATCAGGTGTCACCTCACCCCACTCTCAAAATACTTAATCAACAGCCTTGTCCCTAAGTCCAGCTCTGACAAGCATGTTTTTCTCCCACAGCAGGGATATTTGGGTTAGCTTAGTCTCCACAGGTGCACCTAGGCTGGTTGACTAGATAGCCCAAACCTCCCTGCCCAATTTTGTCCACCACAACACCCTCTCAGCCGGTCCAAGCCCTACGGCCCTGCCTGTGGAGAGGAGACTCATCATCTCAGAGACTCCATTAGGACCTGACTGAACATTAACTTGGGGCTGAGTCTTAAAAGGCCAGCCCCATTTCCTGCATCTGCTGGCTTTATAAACTTTTTTATTTTTTATTTTTTGGTTTTTTTTTTCTATACAGCGTTTCTCTGTGTAGCTTTGGAGCCTATCCTGGCACTCTCTCTGGAGACCAGGCTGGCCTCGAACTCAGAGAGATCCTCCTGCCTCTGCCTCCTGAGTGCTGGGATTAAAGGCCTGCGCCACCAATGTCCGGCGCTGGCTTTATACTTTGACTCATTATGCTTCTCCTGTCTTTAACGTCTCTCACTGTCTTTTCTGAGCCCAATTCATCCTGCCAAAGACCCTTCTCGAATGTTCCTGTTTAAGCACGTGGCTCCCTCCGGCCAGTCCCTGGCAACATGCTTCATCCCTCTGCTCTGGACCATTTAGTATTGTTTTTGCAGTCATATTCCAAACATACCTTTCTTCTCCTGAAGGCTGCTACAGAAACTCCCCCTTATTTATCTGGCAAACACCTCCTCATCCATCAATCCCCACTTTAAGCTACTTCTCTGGCACTCCCTGAGTTCCTACCCACGCCTCTGAGTCTTCCACAAGCACCTCCTCAGAAGACAATGCCCTAAGAGTCCACGTTGCTGCATCTGCATCCCATGTGGAATGGTGAGGACCTCAAGGGCCATCTCATTCTAACTCTAAGTCTTCCCAATCCCAAATGATGCTGGTGTTACAGCCACAAATGGCAGGAGGAGCGAGGTGAGCTAGAGGGCTGGCTCAGTGGTTAAGAGCACTAGCTGCAGTTCCAAGGGACCTGGGTTTGATTTGATTCTCAGCACCCACATGGCAGCTCACAAACTGTCTGTAACTCTCGTTCCACAAGATCCAATACCCTCTCTTTTGGCCTCTTTGGGCACCAGGTATGCAAGCGCTGCAGACATATATGCTGGCTAAACACTTACACACATAAGAGAATAAAATTAAACTTAAAATAGAAACATCCATAGGCTCAGGACCAGGAGAGCTGAGTGCCTAGTGAATTGGGGGGTCCTGTGCTATTTTTCGATTGGAGATACCGTAAGTTGAGCCAGGACGGACGCCTGTGAGCATCCACTGGATTGAGTTAGGTGGAGGTGTGAGAGGTTGAATTTTTTTTTTTAAGATAAGGTCTCATGTAGCCCAGGCTAGTCTTCAGCTTTCTATGCAATTGAGAATGATCTTGAACTCCTATTCCTCCTGCCTCCGTCTCCCAAGTACTGGGATTAGAGCTGTGCATTACCATGCCTGGCTCAAGAAAGATTCAATTTACTGATAACAGTGAATGAAACCCAGTATCAAATAGAATACTGATCCACAACCTGTAGCCCAGGAAGTCAACCAGTTATCTGGAGCCACTAGTTGGACACTTGCTATGTTGGCTAGTCTGATGACACACGAACCTACAGTTATTCTGAATGGAGAAAACCTTAATTGAGAAAATGCCTCCATAAGATCTGGCTGTAAGACATTTTCTTAATTAGTGCTTAATGGAGAAGGTACCATCACATTGTAGGTGATGCTGTCCCTTGACTGGTGGTCCTGGGTTCTGTAAGTAGATGGAGCAAGCCATGAGGAGCAAGCCAGTAAGCAGCACCCCTCCATGGCCTCTGCATCAGCTCCTGCCCTGTTTGAGTTCTTATTCTGGCTCTGCCAGTGGTAAGACTGCAATGTGGTAGTATAAGCCCAATAAACCCTTTTCTCCCCAACTTGCTTTTTGGTCTTGGTGCTTTGTGGAAGCAACGGAAATCCCAGCTAAGATACTTGCTCACTTAAATCAGACATCATAGGAAGTGTTGTCTATAACAACCACTCGACAAGCCAAACCATAACCCCTGTGACAATTGGCTCTAAAAGGCCAGGACTCAATAACCTGCAACTACTCTAATTTTAGGGGGTAGGGTAGATACAGGATCTCATTTTGCTCAGGCTGGCCTCAAAATATGTAGCTGAGGCTGGCTTTGAACTCCTGGGTCCTTCTGCCTCTACTTCCCAGGTACTGGGATTACAGGCTTGAACTATCACACCTGGGTGAGCTTCCCTGAGTTTTGTCTCTATATCCAACTATGGACCATAAGGAGAAAGCCAAACCTATCTCTACCTAATTCTCGTAGTCCATGCCCAAGGATGCCTGCTTTTAGCAAGCTACTAGCAGTTGCCCAAGCCATAAGCTTTGCTTTTGTCCCACTATGAAGCATTCCTGGTCCCCTGCCCACTCTAGAACCTCTGCCAAGTGCACATGAGGGGGTTGTCTTCTGGCTCTATAGCAGGTGCCCAGAGCAGGAACCTCCACCAGTCTCATCTGTTGGGAGGGGTATGTATATTTATCTCTTAGGTGTATCTCACACTCCTCTGACCTAGCAGGTTCAGGACACAATCAAAAGAGCCCAGTGACCAGAGAACAACAAAGGAGACAGATACAGAAGAGCCATACCCAGAAACTGAGATCTCTTTCTACAGCCCACTGATTCTGTCTAGCCTCTTCACTCACTCAGGTCTTGCTGTTTTGTTTTGCTTCTTTTAAGACATTATATATCTCAGGCTGTCCTCCAACTGGTAGGTAGCAGAAGATGACTTTGAACTTCTGATCCTCTTGCCTCTCCCCCTGGAGTGCCGGGATCACCAGTACAGGTCACCACACCGGTCTTATGCAGTGCTAGGGGCTGAACCTAGGGCCTTGAGCATGCTTCACAAGCCACTGTAGACCAGGCTCTGCCTTTTCATTTCATAAGAATGAGTGAGGGACATGGAAAGGTAGAATCAAAGATGATCCAACCACAGGAAGCCGTGAGTCTGATGGAGAGAGTTTCTGCGGGGCCTGAGGCAGCCAGGGGACGCGTGGCATAGTACCTGCTGTCAAGAGCCCAGAAGAAGACACAGCAAGCAGTCTTTTCAGTGCCAATACCTCCTCCTCCACACACATGCAGCTTGGGGTGAGAGCACGCACCGGGGTGCATGTGTGTGTTGTGTGTGTGTCTTCTGTTTAAAGAGAAATCATAACAAAGATTTGGGCTCAGCGCTACCTCTCTAAGAGCCTAACCGGCCTTGGCTCTAGCACTTGCCCCCCACCCCCAACCCCCTCAGCTCCTGGCCACCACAGCCTACAATCCACTGTGTGAAATCCAATTAGCCACTCTGGCCTTCCCTTTGAAACGCCAAGCTGAGGGACTGAGGGACGGAGGAGTCAGGAGCTGGTGGGGGCAGAGAGAAGAGAGTTCAAATGGCATCCTTCAATAGGCATTTGATCCGATGGTATTGGAGTGAGTACACTGGTGTTGGCGGAGCCCTGAGCAACATTTCCCCCAAGCAGCTGGTGAAGGACCTCTGAAAGCACTTCCTCCAGCCCTCAGTGCCCACGCCGCTCTCTCGGTTCTTCTGCCCAGCGGTCTATCCTCCTCCATTTGTCCTTGCCAGCATCCCAGCCCTCAGTGGTAAGAATGAGCATCTTGCAACCTTCTTCAAGGAGACACCTGGCTGACTGTCCACTGTTGTTTCCCCACCTCTAGACTCAGGTCTGGATGACTGCAGGTACTTAAGAGATGAATCCAGGATAAAGCACACAGGATCTTCCCTCTGCCCAAGGAAGCATCACCCTGAGTGCTCATCCTGGGACTCTGACAGCCCCACCACCTATCTCTCTAGAAAGCAAACGCCCAGGACTGAGAATGTGACTGCACAGGTCGGGGGCTTACCCAGCACGATGAAGCCTGGGTTTGAGCCCCAGCACCACGTAAGATGGGCATATGATCCCAAAACTCAGAAGATGGAGGCAGAAGGATCAGAAGGTTAAAGGTCGTCTTCCACTAAATAAAAGAGTTGGGTCAGCCTGAGTTATATGAGACCTTGTCGAAAGAGTGCAAGACCTTTGAGCTAATACAGGTACCCTGTGAGGTGACCCACTTGGAGCCAAGCCCTGGAGGTTCTGCTCTGGGTCCTTACTGAGCCAAGTCCTTCCCTCCTTGATTCTCCATTTCCTTCCATGAAGTAGGAAACTAGATGCCATGCCATTATTTTACAAGCTAAATCTACATTGCAAATGCATCTTACTGGCTTTCGTGTTACATAAAACCTGGGGAGATTCTCACGCACTGCTTATTTCCAGCTTCTATTAAACAATCGGCAGCAGCCAGCCACAGTAGTACATGACCACACAATCCTAGTGCTTGGGAGGCAGAAGCAGGAGCACCACAAGTTCCAGGTCACCTCTGGCTCCACAGCCAGTTTGAGGTCAGCCTAGGCTACTGGAGAACCCGTCCCAAGATAAACCAAATTGGATAAATGATCAGAAGAAGGGATGAAACCAGTCCATCTTCTCTTGTGGCACACACAGCTGAGGGACACACCAGCGGTAGATGAGTAAATACCCGTTCATTACTCCTTACTGCCAGATGCTCAATGCAAGCCACCCACTATGCATCACAGGCTGGTCTCTTGGACACTTGTGCTGATAAGCCTGGAACTGTCGGTGTCAGCACTTCTGAATGGGCCGCACATGCCAAAGCCTAGGCTCACACTCAGGTGGTCCAACTCATCTGGACTTGGGATCATAGTATGTACAGAAAAGTTCTGACTTCATCAAGGGCATGAACTCAGTCTGAGGAGCCCGCTGGCTATGAGGGCCCACACTGCCTATGTAAAGTGGCAGATGCCAGAAAAGGACTGAAGAGGAACCAGCTACAGCTAGGTCAAAGTACACACAGGTGCCTCTGGGTCAACAAGCCCTGCCCTGGCTCCTCTCCTCCCCCTCCCCAACACAGGTACCATTTGAGCCCTGTGACCTTCACTCAGAAGGAGCCTCTATGCTCACGGGCACAGTGAGGCTGGCCTCGCCTGGATCTTGCATGCTTCAACCTGGCCCACGACACCAATTCTTACTATGTGCAGGACCAAGCTTTGCTCATCTCTGCCTTCCTGTCTCTATCCAACACCCACAGCTCCCTGAGGAAGCCTTGAAGTTTCTATTGCTTCGATGATGAAACACCACGACCAAAGGTAACTTGGGAAGGAAAGGGTTTATTTGGCTTACACTTTTTTTGAGGTGGGGCGGTTTCAAGACAGGGTTCCTCTGTGGCTTTGGAGGCTGTCCTGGAACTAGCTCTTGTAGACCAGGCTGGTCTGGAACTCACAGAGATCCACCTGCCTCTGCCTCCCAAGTGCTGGGACTAAACTCGAGTGCCACCATCACTACCCAGCTCAGCCCACCTTCTTATAGAACCCAGGACCACCAGCCTAGGGATGGTACCACCCACCATGGGTAGGGCCTTCCCCCACTGATCACTAAAAGAGAAAATGCCTTACAGCTGGATCTCATGGAGGAATTTCCTCAGCTGAGGCTCCTTCCTCTCCATTGACTCTAGCTTGTGTCAAGTTGACAAACAACACCAGTCAGCACACCTCACCAGCCAAAATCAGGGGTCTGAGATACATTTGCTTGTTCCTCATACAGGACCAGTAATTTGTGTTTGTTTCCCTAAACAGAATCATGAACCCTTTTCATACCCCTGGCAGACAAGAGAGCCCTAAGAGGCAGGATCCACCTTACTCAGGCATCCTGTGCCTTCTGCCACTCTCCCCAGGTGGTGCCACCATCTATGGGGCAGAAAGATGGAGGGAGTAAGTACCACAGTTTTCAGCACATCCTGCTCAGTCCTCCAGAAACACCACTGTAGAAGATCCAAAATGCTCACCTGTTGGCCTCCTGCCTAGCACCCTCCAAAGACCATATCCACTCACTCAGTGTGTGCCAGAGAGATAAGCCAGCATTGCTGGCACCTGTCACAACTGCCCTGAGAAAGCAACATGAAAGAAAGAGCAACGCTGGGGATGAAAAGGGAACCAGTCATTTATGTCTCCTCGGCTTGCTGGTCTGCTCAAAATGAAAGAGTCAAGCCAACACTTGTCTTCAGCCAATTTCTTTTTCTTTCTTTCTTCCTTCCTTCTTTTCTTCTTCTTCTTCTTCTTTTTTTCTTTGAGACAGGCTTTCTCTGTGTAGCATCCCTGGCTGTCCTGGAACTCACTCTGTAGACTAGGCTGACCTCAAACTCACAATGACCTGTCTGCCTCTGCCTCGTGGGGAAAAGGCAATGTGCCACCACACCCTGCTCAGTCCATCTCGTTTTCAGCCAGCTGGACGGAATTTGACCCAGAGACTTCCAGGCACAAGTCTGTCTTCAAAGCCTACCCTTGGGAATGACTTAATAAGTCAGGTTGATCCTGAACCAGCTCTGGGGACATTCTCCGGAGGGGGTGGGGTGAGACCCTGAAGGTCAGGGCCTGGTCACACACTCCTTGCCTGAGATAACCCCCGGCTTACCTCGAAGCTGACTGAAGGTGGTCATGAACTTGCTGGTGAGGGACTTGAGTTCATTGTTAGCCAGTGTGATGAGGAGGATCTGGTCGGAGACGTTCCTCAGGACCTTGTAGATGCAGATGGGGAAAGAAACAAGCTTGCAGTCGGCCAGGTCTGCAACAGAAGAACAAAGGCAGATCAGAGTCATTAATCGCTGCTTCCTAAAAACCCACCCCAGATCCACATGAACCTAAGCCATCTCCCCCCCCCAGCTTCTTCCCGTGTCCTCTGGCCTGTCCCAAAGCCCCATCAGCATTACGCCTCACTTGTCCATCCTTCACACTCTGAACCTTGGTTTTGTCTCCAGCCGATCAGCTGGAATCCAAGAGGCAGAACCTTCAAGTCACCACAATAATGTCATTCCGGGCAGCATTGTTCAGGCCCTTCCCTTACAGAACCAATTCCTTTGGAATCAAAGACGCGACAATGAGGCAGCCTCTCAAAGAGTACTTCACGATCACTTGCTTTGGGCCTACACAATGCTCAGACTCTGTGGTTTGCCTATCTTCCCAGGCCTGTATCAAACAAGCAGAGAAGCCACTGAGCAGAACAGGTTCTCACTTCCCTGAGGGCAAAGTCATTGTATGATTGAGGGCTGCCACCCTTCCCACATATATGCCCAGAAGGCGAGAAGACAAGTGTTTCCATGCAGAAAACGCAAGACACGCAGGTGTCTTCAGCAGCTTTTCCAAATATCGAAACTGACCACAGACTGAGAAATGAGTGACATGTCCGTAAAAAGGAACATTGCTCCACAATAAGAAGAAATGCCATGGAGGCTGGGGAGGTGGGTGGTTAGTAAAGAGCTTCCCTTGCAGGTACAAGGGCATGAATGTGATCTCCAGAATCCACGAAGGGGTGGGGTGGGGGGGGTGGGGGGGTGGGGGGAGGCAGTTACAGTGACAGTGGTGTGTGTCTCTGATCCCTGTGCTAGGAAGGTAGACACAGGCTTAGACCTGAGACTCACTGGTCAGTCATCCTACCCTACTTCTTTAGTTAAAGACCAGGGAGTGACCCCCACCTCAAAAACAGCGGGAAATAGATGGTAACCAGGAAACAACATACATGCACACACATGCATGTGTACATAAGAACATGCCCGGCGTCCACAGAGAAATACCATACTATGGAAGAATCATGAAAACACAATGCTGAGCCAAAGAAGCCCGTCATGAGTACCACACACCAGTCTGACTCCACATACATGAAGTGTAAAGAGGCAAATCCACTCAGACGGAAAGCAGAGGGCTGATGAATACACGGGGCTGCTCGAGAAAGTATCTGTGAGTGGTGAGGAAGGGGCGAGGCTGTTTGCTTCAAAATGTTCTAAAATTGGACTGTGGCAGCAATTTTATAGCTCCTTAAGTACAATGAAAACCACTAAAGGGATTTCTTTCATCTCCTCTCTCCTCCCTTTCTTCCTTTTGTCTTCATTGCCTCACATAGCATTTGCAGGCTAGCCTCAAACTCATTACGTGGCCAAGGATGACTGTCAACTTCTGATCCTCCTGCCTCCACCTCCTAAGGGCTGGGGTTACGGTTGTGCCTTACCACATGCAGTTTCCCAAAGTATTGGGGACCGAACCCAGCGCTCTGCATATGCTGGGCAGGCACTCTACCCACTTAACCACATGCCCAGCCTCAGGTGGTTCACTTCACGTGGACGAACTAGCTCTCCACAGAACTGCGTGAACACACAGAGAAACACGCAGAGACTATGTTATTAGGCTCTCCCCAGTTACTTAAGCTCCCCGAGTCTCAGTTTCCTCATCTATTATATAAAACAACAACAATGGTATTTGACTGGCAACTGCCAGGAAGAGAAAACTCTGATAAAATCGTAACTCACCAAGGGCTCAGCAGATACGTAGCTAGCATGTTACAGTGTCACCCCTGCCCCCACCATACCCTCCACCCCCCCCTCCTCACTCTGTTCAAACCCTTTCTATACTTTAAGGCTGGCTCCCTCCAGGCCTCTCCTGGGAGCCTTTCTGGAGCTTCCTTGTTGCTGGCCATTGCCTTCTGAGCCCTCGGGGCTCTCAGTGACTGTGGCAGCACCATCCCATCTCTTCTCCATGGAAGCCTGGCTCTCTTATGTTGCCATGCATTTGCGGATGGTTCCAGAACAAATACACAAGTGCAATAATAACCCCATGTGCCAGCAATAAAATAAGGGTTTTTCATTCACTGTTGTTTCTCTGTTGTGCAGCACGGGGAGTTGAACCTAGGACCTTGGGCTTGCCAGGTAAGTGCTCTACCACTGTGCTGTATTCCCAATAGAAGAATATGGCCCTTAAAGGTCCTATTACTAAGAGGGAAAAAAAATACAAAGCACATGGGAATGGTCATGTAATAACCATGAAGCAATTCTCAAGCCACTGACCCACACAATCTCTACTTTTGTTCCAAGTCCTAGTCAAATGTCACCTACTCCGTGAAGCCTCTCACTGCCCTAAGCAGCTGTTCCTCCAGCCAGAGTCTCATGCAATGCCACTGTGACAGCTTAATCCTAGGTTTTATTAACATCTTTTTGTGTCTGTTTTCAGTTATTTTTAGGCTCACATGTGAAGGCAGACAATATGTTCATTGGTAACAAGAAAAAATATTCAATTATGTTACTTTTTAAAAAGAGATTGTATTTGATTTCTAAGTTGTTTGTGTGTGTGTGTGTGTGTGTGTGTGTGTGTGTGTGTGTGTGTGTACATATGTATGTAAAGGTGCTCAAGGAGATCAGTAAAGGGACTCGTATCCCCTGAAGCTGGAGGGACAGGTGGTTGTGACTCATCCCACCTAGGTGTTGGTAACTGAACTCTGGTCCTCTAAGTGAACAGCAAGGGCTCTCAACCATTCATGGAGCCATCTTTCAGACTGTACTGTCTTTTGTTTTTGAGACAGGGTTTCTCTGTGTAGCCCTGGCTGTCCTGGACCTCACTATGTACACCAGGCTGGACTCAAGAGATCCGCCTGCCTCTGCCTCCTGAGTGCTGGAATTAAAGGTGTGCATCACCACTGTCCAGCTCCATGTTACCTTTTTTTAAAAAAAAAATTAATAGAACATCTGCTACGCTTTGTACCCAAATCCCATCTCTCAGTGAGTAAACAGAATGATCTGAAAAGTAAGGCAGGGTTACAGTCACTTCAGAAGTCACACTAATTAAGAGAGGGCAAAAGGACAAACATCACAGAAAGAAAATGTTGAACCCAGAAGGTTTAGCAAAGAAGAAAACACATCATAATTGAATAATGCTGATTGAAGCCTCACAAATGAAACAGGGAAGGGAAGTGCTCATCAGCTCCCTCACTTAACAGCTCAGGCAAAACGAAAAAGAGACTCCCTGAAGACTCAAAAGTTTTATCCTCACCAGAAAACTCAGAAGTGATCAGAGTTAATGTTTATGTAATCTCTTAGGTGAAGGTATCTTTCCAAACTTAGGGACCATGTAAGAAACTGTACAAAAGATAGACCACTGAATATTAAAAATATATATATATCCAGGTGGTGGTGGTGCAAATCGTAAATCCTAGCACTCGGGAGGCAGAGACAGGTAATCTCCGAGAGTTAGAGGCCAGTCTGGTCTACAGAATGAGTTCCAGGACAGCCAAGGACATAGAGAAAGACCCTGTTCTGAAAAACTAAAACTATATATAATAGTAATAATAACAACGACAATGACAACAACAACAACAACAATAATAATGATGATGATGATGCAAGGGGCTGGCAAAATGACTCAGTGGTTAAGGTTGCTTGTTGCCCTTCCACTGGACCCAAGTTTAGTTCCCAGCACCCACATAAGGCAGCTCACAACCACCTGTAACTCCACCTCCAAGAGATACAATGCCAGTGCCAGCTTTTGAGGGACACTGCACATACATGGCACATGCAAAGACACACAAAGACACACAAAGACACACACACACACACACACACACACACACACACACACACACACAAAAAAAAAAAAAAAAGAGAGAGAGAGATGTTTAAGCCAGGCAGTGGTGGTACACACCTTTAAATCCCAGCACTTGGGAGGCAGAGGCAGGTGGATCTCTGGTCTACAGAGTGAGTGCCAGGACAGCCAAGGCTACAGAGAGAAACTCTTGTCTCAAAAAACAAAACAAAACAAAAACAAACAAACAAACAAAAAACCCAAAACAAAAAATAGATCTTTTAAAGAAAATAAGGTAAAAAAATGGATTATGCAAGAGTCTATAAATAAGATAAGGAAAATGAAAATGCTTAAAATAATAATATAAAGAAAAATTAAGACTAATCAATAAATAGAATCTAAGACAGTTACAAAGGGAAAATATGTCATAAACACTCATCCCTCACATGGTTTGCAAGCTGCTTCCCAGAACATTATGTTGATTTATAAATCTACTGAAAAATAGCTTTGTGCTTTAAAAGCATACCTTGCTGATATGATCGGCAGAATGGTATCCATTGGCCTAATCGGCAGTGCTTTGGGTAATGAGACTACATAGTCAATTAACCGTCTTTATTTCCCCTGTGAAGCACTCTGCTCTCATCTTTTGTTATTTTGTTTGCCTTCTGGAGGGCTTTCTCTGACAGCCTGGTAAAGCTCCTTCTACAGGAACTGTCAACCCATGTCTGTTGGTTATTTTCCGCATTTAATAGTTCACAATTTCCCAACTTCATAGCTCATAACAAGTTTTCCAATTTTTATAGTTCACATTATAGAGGTTAGATTTTTGTTTTCTTTTTTAGGGCAGAGCTGGCCTCTACCTCACTGTATAGCTGAGCATGACCTTGAATTTCTGGTCCTCCTGCCTGTCTACAGGTGGGTGTCACCATGCCTGGTTTTATGCTATGCCTGGGATGGAACCCAGGGTTTCATATGTGCTAGGCAAGACTCTACCTGTACCTTGAGCCTCAAGATGGGCATTTTTTTTAACAAAATATAAAAATTAAGCTGAGTATGAAGGTGTGTGCCTGTAATCTCAACTACTTGGCAGACTGAACTAGAAAGACCTTTTGACCCTAGCAGTTCAAGGCCAGCAGGATAACAAAACCAGAAGGTGTCTCATCTATATACACCATAGTTTCAACTAGATAATAAAGTGTACATACAGCCGGGCGTTGGTGGCTCGAGCCTTTAATCCCAGCACTCGGGAGGCAGAAGCAGGCGGATCTCTGTGAGTTCGAGGCCAGTCTGGTCTCCAGAGTGATAGGCTCCAAAGCTACACAGAGAAACCCTGTCTCGAAAAACCAAAAAAAAAAAAGTATACATACAGGCTTGGGAAAGACAATCTGACAAAAATAAATTACCAGGGTGCTAACAGTAATTATTTAAGAGTATTTGATTGTTTTGTTACCACAATCACAATGTTTGTTTTACATAAGTAAAATACTACTATGTATTTATATAAAAACTATTTGTCAAATACAGGTATATACAGTGATATTTTAAGGACAGAAAAATACATGTATCACAAAATGAACTTTCATGGGGGGAAAAAAAACCTGGTAAATTTGAAGATAAACTAGGCAGTCACTTTCTTGTCAGTAAGACTGAACAAGACAGAGGGTGAAGCTGGCAGGGCGGGAGGATGGTCGAGTGCAACCCATGGGCCAGAAAAACCGTCTGTCTGAAGCATCCTGGAGCAGTCTGGGCAATCACTCCTCCGCAGTGTCTGTAACTGATGGTGTGTTTAGCCTCCTTCCCACCATCTAGGTGGAATTCTCAATTGGCATAGACTTGAAATCCTATTCAAGAAGGCTCGAATGATTTGAATAAAAGCATCAAGGAAGATGTCTTTAGTGCTAAGGCAGATAGAATGACTTATAATGAGGCACTTTTATAAGATATCACAGCGAAGTTATGAGCACTGCCCATTACCATATCCCAAAACACACTAATATATGCCACCAGAAAGCACAGGGCCATTTGATACGATTACAAAAATGTACCATTTGTAGAGAAATTTGTTGGTTCCGGAAACCATGAGTGGAATTGACTGACTTTGGGTTGATCTTTGCATGTGTAACAGTTACCTCTCAGACTGAAACATTCCATCCTTCTGGGAAGCTCCTTAAGCAGGAAGGTGAAGAACTCAAAATAGCTTCAGGGAGTTCCTGAAACCAACCAGATTCACTAAGCCCCTCCCTACCAGAGTAAGTAATAAAAGCCGAAAAAAAGTCCTTCTCAGGAAAGTGAAGCCAAACTGCAAAGAAGACTCTCCAGCAAGCAAAGCTGCAAGAAAGCCTTTGAGACCAGCCCAGCTGCCTAGCAGAGGGTTTAGACGGGAGCCACTTAGAAAGGACATCTCCAACCTGCTGAGCTGCCTGCAGGTTGGCATGTGCTCCAGGTTCCCCAGCTTCTGTGAGCTGTCACCCATTGTAGGGTAGGTCTTGGTGATGCAGCTGTCTTTGAGTCATTTCTGTCCCCCCTACAAGTTACCCATTCCTGTAAGTAGCCCCAGTAAAGCTCATTGGTTCACCAAGTTGGACCCTGGGGGTATCTGTACTTTGATCTGTCGTGAGTTCCCTATCTGGGGAGGGTAGACATGCGCAGCATCTCCACAGGAAGAGTTCTGTCACACAACAGCCAGTTTCTTTCACCTTTGGTTAAGTCTAACCTTGGTGTGCTTGTGGGTTTCTATCTGCTGTTGCCACTATTACCACTGCATTCTCCATCTTCTTGCAGGTCAGGGTACCTGACTCTGCTGGGATAGGATTAGGGAGCCAGAACCATCCAGGAATTAGGCAATGGGATTACTTTGACATGCCATTCTATAGACAGGAACCCAGGCTTGGGAACGGAGTGCTGGTGGCAAGCAGAACTGCTGGGCATCAGAAATAGGGCACTGGGGACAACAAGATAGCCCAGTGCATAAAGGTGATTGCTATACAAGCCTGAAGGCCTGAATTTGAGCCTGGAACCTATGCAAAGACAGGAAAAAAAGAACTATTACCAAGTTGTCCTCAGATCTCTATCCATGTTCCATGGAACAGTCTTCTAGTTGAAGCATGTTTTTAATAAATATGTCTATAAACATTAAACTTCAAAAAAATATCTTTTAAAACAGGGTCTCATGTAGCCCAGGATGACCATGAACTTGCTATGTGACTGAAATTGGCCTTGAACTCTCTAAGCTCTGCCTCTATTTCCCACATGCAAGGATTACAGTGCACAGTGGGGGTGTGGATTCCATTTCTGTAGCATTTGACAGATTTTTTTTTTTAAATGTAACTTGGTTGAACAGAACTAGAAAAACCATCCTGAGTGAGGTAACTCAGACCCAGAAAGGCAAATGTACTATGTACTCACTCATAAGTGGATACCAGAAATAAAGCGAAAGATACCCAGCCTACAATCCACAACCCCAGAGACGCTAGAACCCTCTTCCAGAAACAGATGGAAGCAGATGCAGAAATCCACAACTAACCACTGGGCCGAGCTCCTAGAGCACAATCGAAGTGAAGGAGTCAAGACCATAATGGGGAAACCCACAAAAAAACTGCTGACCAGAGCTAGTGAGAGACCACTGACACCAGTCTGACAACTGGGAACCTGCATAAGACTGAACTAGACTCCCTGAACATAGGTGACAATGTGAGGCCACTGGCAGTGAGTCAAGATCTAACTCTAATGCACAAACTGACTTAGTGGAGCCCGTTCTGTATGGAGAGATACCTTACTCAGCCTAGACATGAAGGGTGGGGGCTTGATCCCCCTCAATGAGATGATGGAACAGACTTAGGACTTCCTAGGGGAGGCCTTACCACCTCTGAGGAGATGGGATGGGGGAAGTGGGGGGAGCAGGAGGAGAGGAAGGAGGGGGAAAATATAACTTGGTAATTTCTTACTGTTTTAGTCACTATTCTGCTTCTATGAAGAGACACCATGACCAGGACAACTCTTATAAATAAAAGAAAGCATTTAACTGGGGGCTTGCTTACAGCTTTAGAGAGATAGTCCAGTATCATCACAGCAGGGAGCATGGCAACAAGCAGGCATGGGCCACAGTAGCAGCTGAGAGCTACATCCTGATCCACAGGTGGAAAGAGAACCTGGGCCTGGCCTGGGGTTTTGAAACCTCAAAGCCCATCCAAAGTGATACACTTTCTCCAACAAGGCCACACTTTTTAATCCTTCTGATACTTTCAAATGGTGCTTCTCCCTGGTGACCAAGCATTTAAATACTTGAGCCTATGGGAGCCATTTTTATTCAAACCACCACACTTACCATGACCTAATCTTGTGTATGTGTGGTGTATGTGTTCAAGTGGGTGAATGTCTATGTGTAGAAGCCAGGCATCGATGTTGGGTGTCTTCCTCAGTCCCTCTTCACCTTATCTTTTGAGTCAGGATCTCTCAGTGAGCCCTAGTGATCACTGTTTTAAATAGAATGGCTAGCCAGTGAGCCCCAGCAATCTGCCTATCTCTACCCACCAGGCTAGGTTTACTGACACATAACTATGTCTGGTTTTATGTGAGTGGGTTGAACTCAAGCCCTTGGCGTGCTCAGCAAACACTTTGACCTACTACTGAGCATCTCCCCACCCCATCATCTTTCTCTTTTTAATGAAATTTAAAATAAAAAGGGTCAAAAGAACAGAGCAGACCCACAAAAGACAGACAAGAATAGTTCAGTAGGATCAAAGCAGCAGCTGTGGGGTGGGGTTTTTAG
Source organism: Cricetulus griseus (assembly GCF_003668045.3). NCBI lineage: Eukaryota > Metazoa > Chordata > Mammalia > Rodentia > Cricetidae > Cricetulus > Cricetulus griseus. The sequence goes on from NW_023276806.1 coordinate 275,640,181, forward strand.
CGTCTGGTACCGGTGAAGGACTGTACAATGAGCCATTGGTCCCCAAAGTGAGGGAGGTGGTCGCAATCAAAAAAAAGAGACTAAAGCCATAAAGCCACCCAAGTTATTTCCAAGGCTCTTCAAAGTTTCCTGTCACCCTGAGCTGATCAGCCCAGAAATGGCCAGCCCACATCCTACTCATCATGCCTGTACATTCACACTATTCCCTCCGTATTGAAATACCTCCTCCTGGAGGAAGGGGGCGGCTGGTTTAAGACTCAGCAAACTCAAGAAATCCGAGGTTCAAAATGTTCATACAATTAAGCTTGTTGAGGTGGCTCAACAGGTAAAAGGCATTTGCTGTCAGGTCTGATAACCTAAGTTTGATTCTGAGTTTGAACTGATGGAAGGAGAGAATCAGTTCCTGCAAGCCATCCTGATCTCCACACATATGCTGTGACACACATACACCCACACAGACCTACACAAATAAAAGAATGTAATAGACAGGGCAGTGGTGACACAAGCCTTTAATCCCAGCACTTGGGAGGCACAGGCAGGCGGATCTCCGAGTACTAGGCCAGCCTGGTCTACAGAGTGAGTTCTAAGACAGCCAGGGCTACATAGAGAAACCCTCGTGAATACAAACAAATAAAAAAAAGTGTAATTTTTTTTAAAAGGATGCTCAAAAAGTTCCAAGATTCACAAAGGCCCTCTCCAAGGTCATATAAGCAGTAAACAGCTGTGCAGACAGGAGACTTCAATGGAGATGCCTACAAGTTGGGCAAAAGGATGCAGGTTCAGAAGGATGCAGTTCCTTTGTAAGGCATCACCCATGCTGGGGTGGGTGCATTCTGGTGACATAACCGCCTCTGAGTCATCCACGCTCCTGTAAGCCATCCTGATATGCTCACAATTTTACCAAGATGGACTTGAGCAGAACCGTTCCTTTGATCTCCAGCCTGTGCTATCTGGGGTGAACAGACACTTCTTTCATGTCTCCCCAGGAAGTCACAAGGAGACCCCATCATTCCACCATTGTTACGGTCAATCTTTTTTTTCCCCAGCATTTTCTTTTATTTTAAAACAATCTTTTCTCATTTTACATACCAATCCCAGTTCCTGCTCCCTCCTTCCCTTCCTCCTGCTCTCCCCACCCTCCCCCACCCCATCCCAATGCGCTCCTCAGGGAGGTAAGGCTTCCCATGGGGAGTCAACAAAGTCTGGCACATCTCTTTGAGGCAGGACCACCCTATTATCTAGGCTGAGCAAAGAGAATGGGCTCCAAAAAGCCCATTCAAGCATTAGGGATAAATCCTGGTCCCACTACCAGTGGCCCCCCACAGAGTGCCCAAGCCACACAACTGTCACCCACATTCAGAGGGCTTAGTTTGGTCCTATGTGGGTCTCCCCCCGCCACGCTGTCAGTCTTGAGTCAGTGAGCTCCAACTATCTCTGGTCAGCTGTTTCTGTGGGTTTCCCTATCATGATCTTGACCCCTTTGCTCATATTATCACTCCTTCCTCTCTTTGACCACAACCCCAGAGATGCTGGGTAACAAGAAGAACCCTAAGAGAGACATACATGTATCCCCATGGGAAGAGGAATTAGAGAGCTCCTGAGAAAATAGGGAGCATGGGGGGGGGGCAGTAGGGAAGGGGGAGGAGTTCATGAGGGAACAGAATGATGGGAAGGACAGAGAGGGAGAGCAAGGAAAGTGGTATCTTGATTGAGGGAACCATTATGGGGCTATCGAGAAACCAGTCTCTAGGAAAATCCCCAGGAATCCACAAAGATAACCCTAGATAAGACCCTAAGCATCAGTAGAGAGGGTGCCTGAACTGGCCTTCCCCTGTAATCAGACTGATGACTACTTTAATCATCATTATAGAACCTTCATGCAATAACTGGTGAAAGCAGATATAGAGATCCACAGCCAAGCACTAGGCCTAGCTCCCAGAGTTATGGTCAATCTTGACTGTCACTTGATCAGCTTGCTAGGTGCCTAGGATTAGTGAGTACATCTGAGTGACATCGGCAAGGATCCCAGAGAGGATCAACTAGGGAAGGACTTGCCCTGACATGGGCAGCTCTAGTCCAGTACTGGATGCCTGAATGGAGTAAAAGTAGGGAGATGAGAAAGCCTACTAGCACAGCTTGCAGTCCCCCGCTCCCCCTCCAAGATTCAGCTGCTCTGCCTTGTCCTCCCCCTACCAGGATGGTCTGAAACCATAAACCAAAATAATCTTCCACCCACCCACCCACCCACCCCCACCCACCCACCCACCCATCCATCCATCCATCCATCCATCCATCCATCCATCCCAGGTATTTTCTCTGTGATCAGAGCTGGCAGTCAGGCACAGATTTGGCAAGGGGTGGGGGATGCACATGATGCTGGAGTAGAGGTGGAGGGTGTTCACCCATTTTGAATTCTTTTTCTCCACTTCTGCTACAACATCAAAAGGGGTAAGGGGTTTGAGCAGCAGCCATAATTGAGAATTTCCCCCAGTATGGGCCAGCTCTCCACTGACCCAATGATTTGATTTTTCACTTTTTCACATTAATTCACAGATGGCCAGACAGTCAGAGCCCACTTGTGCCTACATAAACCCTTGGGCATGGCCTTTTGGGAGACCTGTTCCTGTTTTCAAACAACTGGCTGACTCTGGCTCTCAGCTGGGAGGTTCACTCCAGTTTCCTGATGGCAACCAGCTGGTGACTCACTCTTAGCTGGCAACCCAAGGCCACTGAGAACTTACTGAGTGTCTCTTTCATTTCTATTCCCTCACAGTCATCGTCCCACAGCCTGTGAGAGCTCAAAGCTGTCACTATTCACTGGCAAAGCAGCTCCTTGTCAGCCGCCACAGCCCCCGAGAGTTTCCACTTCACCTTCAAGCTGTCACTCCCACACGAATAAAATCCTCCTTGTTTCACTCACCCTTTGTTGCAGGTCCATTAATTCTCATGGCAAGACAATTAACCAACAGGAAGGGAAGAAAATTCTCGCTTTGCTCTTCCAGTCTGATTTAAGCAATACACAGTGTCTGAAGCTTCCTGTGGCCAACTGATGGAAGTCACTGGACCACCCATCCTGGCCCTGCAAGGATGCCAAGGGGTAGGGATGTCACCCCAAACACCTACTCCTCTCATCTACCCTTCATTAGCTAGTGAGGCTCATCTAAGTGCCAGTCCCTCATCCAGTGACATCGTATCTTGTCCCTTTCCTGTTGTGATTTTGTTGCCATTGTTCCCAGGGACTCCATCTGTTCCCTGTATCCCCAAACTGCCTACCAGAGGCATGTCAAGGCACTCTGACTGCCACTGACAGCAGAGATCACAAGGATCCCTTCATCAGGTCCGCTGGACCTGATGCAAACATGCTGCCTTCCTGCTGTACTACCAGCCATTAGCACCACCAAGTATCATCCCTACTGAGTGAAGAAGTCATGTTCTCAAGTCCAAGAACATGAACATCCACGCACCCAGCCATCCTGAAACAAACCTCTCCCTTGTCCTGTCACCTTCTCATCAGTACATGAGAAGCAATATTCTTAGAGTTTACGATTTTAAGGATAGTGACAATATGGCTGTAAGTAATACCACTTTATTAGTTTCATATACTCCAACCCTCCACCACACACACAAAGAAACTGATATTAAGTGACTTTCAAGCTACTGGGAGTAGCTTGGTGGGAGAGTGCTTGCCTAATATGGTTCAATCACCTGGACCAGGAACACACACACACACACACACACACACACACACACACACACACACACACACCTTGCTTGCTGTCCTCTTTTCCTTAGCTTGTGGATGGGTGTAGGGCTAGCAGTTGGGGGTAGTGATCTAGACCCAGGTTAGGCAGACAAAGTCTCTATTCATTTTCTTTTCTAAGATTTCAGCACAGGGCAAATGGATGGAACTAGAAGAAAACATCCTGAGTGAGGTAACCCAATCACAGAAAGACAAGCATGGTATATACTCACTCATAAATGGATATTAGACATAGAGCAGAGGACTACCAGCCTACAATCCACACCACCAGAGAAACTAGGAAACAAGGAGGACCCTAAGAGAGAAACACATGGTCCCCCCCCAAATAAGAGGAAAGGGACAAGAACTCCTGAGCAAATTGGGAACACAGGGGAGAGGGGAGGAAGGTAGGAAAAATAGAAGGGAGAAAAGGAGGGGGGAGGAGAACAAGAGGGATCAGGAAGACGGAGACGGGAGGAATAGAGGAGAGCAAGAAGAGATATACCTTAATAGAGGGAGCCAATATAGGTTTAAAGAGAAATCTGGCACTAAGGAAATTTTCAGAGATCCACAAGGATGACCCCAACTAAGAATCTAGGCAGTAGTGGAGAGGCCAACTCTGGTGCCCTTCCCCTATAATGAGACTGATGACTACCTTAATTGCCATCCTAGAGCCTTCATCCAGTAGCTGACAGAAGCAGAGGCAGACACCCACAGCTAAGCACTGAGCCAAACTCCTGGGATCCAGTTGTAGAGAGGGAGGAGTGATGAGCAAAGGGGTCAAGACCAGGCTGGTGAAACCCACAGAAACAGTTGACCTGACCTAGTGGGAACACAGAGACCCCAGTTGTAAAGCTGTGGAACCAGCATTGGATCGAACCAAGCCCTCTGAATGTGTGTGCCAGCTAGGAGGCCTGGGCAGTCTATGGGTCCTCTAACAGTGGAGCCAGTGTTTATCCCTAGAGCACAAATGGACTTTGGGAGCCCATTCCCAATGGTGGGATACTACTGCAGCCCAGATACACAAAAGAGGGCCTAGGCCCTCCCCCAAATGATGTGACAGACTTTGATGATACCCTGTGGAAGGCCTCAATATCCTTGGGGAGTGGGTGGGGTGGATTGGGAGGTGGAGGGCATGGGAGAGTGAGGGAATGGGGGGATTGATATGTAAAATAAGATTGTTTCTAAAATAAAAAAAAAAGATTTCAGCACATTTGTTTGTTTGTTTAGGCAGTGTTTCTCTATGTAGCCCTGGCTGGCCTGTAACTCCCTATGAAGACCAGGCTGAACTCAAACTCACAGAAAGGAACCTGCCTCTGCCCCTCCACACTCTGCTGGGATTACAGGCAAGGGCCACCAACCTTGGCTTATTACATTTTTATTTGATGGGAGGTAGGCACTTGTGTGGAGGTCAGAGGACAATTTGTGGGAGTTGGTTCTTTTGTTCCACTATGGGGGTTCTGGTGACCAAACTTAGTCCATCAAGCTTAAAGCCTTTACCAGCTAAGCCACCTTGCTGGTCCAGTAAGTCCACATTTGAAGCCTTCTGCTATACCACCTGCTTGGGTCAAGGCGACACCCAGGTACCCAGATACCTCTAGGTCAGGCAGATAGACAGGAACCAATGTTGAGCTTCCCAATTGGAAACTGCAGCTGTGGCTACCAACTCCTGGAGGCTTTTCTAGTTCAAAGCCTGTGATCCCAAGGCCTCAGCACATCTGAAGAAAGGCCCGCAGGCTTCCCCGGTTTTCTGTTCTCAATGGAGTTTTTCTGAAGTCTTAATTTAGAGGCTGAGCACACTCTGTGCTGACCACAGTTTTGTGCAGAATTAAAGTACAAAAGCTAAACCAAATTCATTGTTGGGTTTTTGGTTATGTGGATAAGTGCCAATGCTTCCAGAAGGTATGGCCAGGATGTGGATGGTCATCAGGCCCAATTAAGAACAAGTTAAAGGGTCCTCAACAAGCAAAGGGCCAGTTTAGGCTACAGATAGAATGACAACCTCAAGAGGGGGTTCTAATGCTGGGTAATGTAGCTCACTGGTAGAGTACTTCATCAGCATGCGTGAGATACTAGTTTAATCTCTGATAGCAGAAAGAAGCAAAATTCCTGCAAACGCTGAGTTAAAAGTGCACTGGTAATACCTCTGGCTAAGGGGACGGCTCACCAGGTACAGGTACCAGCCACCAGAGCTGACGACCCAAGTTCATGTTGGAAGGAAAACTCAACTCCGGAGAGTTGTCCTCTGGCTTTCATAGGCACACTGTAGCATGTGCAACCCCCAACACAAAATTAGTAAGTAAATTGAAGTTTTTAGAAAAGAGGATCCCATTCTCCAGGGGGCCTCAAATGAGACAGGATACGGGTTAAGGGTTCACCAGTCATAAAGGAAGTGAGAGAGGATATACCATATAATATGAGTCCTGGGCCACAGTCAGCAGAGAGGATTCCTACAGCGATGAGGGCTGAGCTGCTGAGCTCAAAGGTCCCATTCAACCCAGCGAAACACCTGCATTGAGCACTTGTGCTGTAACTCATGAGCTCAGTTCCTATAACCACCTAGAATTTCCCTCAATGGGAAGATTAGGGCTGGGCTGTCAGGTAGGTCATCCACTATCACTCTAGTAAAACAAAGTAAGACAGAGGGGCTAATAAATCTGCATTAAGAATCCAGACCAGAGATTTGAGCAGGGCAACCAACATAGCCATTTGCTCAAGACCTCTCCAATATTACTATAGAGAGTCCTGTATCCCCTCACACTGGGACGATTAGTCACCCTAAATTCAGGCTAATGGATGGAGGCTAGTCCAGAGAGAAGAGGGCAAGGCAGCCTAGGAGAGAGGCATGAGCAAAGGCCCTGAGGTCTCTCTCCATGGGTCACCACTTTATGGGTCAGCCTTCTCTGGTTTCCTGGGTGTCACCTTGCCCCCAAAATGCTCAGAGATGAAGGTTCCTGCTCTTCAAATCCTGAGCTATCTGGTTGCACTTACCCACAGATCGATACTAGGAGCTGGGGAGGCAGGCAGGTAACCAACCATCCACTAGGGTCAACCCTGGGCACTCACCACATCCATACTGGAGCACACCTGGATGCCAGTGTTCTTCCCCAGCACTCCCAGCTGCATCTACTTGAGTCTCAGTAGAGAAGTTCCTCGCAAGACCTTACCAGTGAACATCAGGCATAATTATCCTTGTAATTACATGTACAGCAGGAAGGCTGAAATGTACAGCCCAAACTTCTAATTGAAACAGTACTTAGTGTTAATAAAGGAGGCTTCTGTTCCAAAGGCCCTGGTGCTTTATGCAAGGCTATCCAACATTCATTCCATTGAGTACCTGGAGATTCATAATGGGGTGGGGGTGGGGGCAGAAACTAGGTCCCAATAAACAAAATCCAAGAAGCAGGCAGAGTGGCCAGCCAGAAGCCGGGTGTGCTGAGCAGAACATGCACTGGGAAAGACAGCTGAGTTGGTAGACTGCTTGCCTAAGATGCAGGTAGCCCTGGTTTCAATTCCCAGCATGCATAAATTGGGTACAGTGGTGCATAATTCCAGCTCTCAGTAGGTAGAGGCAGGAAGGTCAGAAGCTGAGGGTCGCCCTCAGCGATGTACTGCCTTTGAATCCTGCCTGGGCTACAGGAGGCTCTATCTCAAAAAAAAAAAAAAAAAAAAAGAAAAAAGAAAAAAAGAAAAGAAAAAAAAAGGAAAAAAGATAGTGCTTCAACAAGGGGCAAGATGACAGGCCCAACTCCTGAAAGCTGTCCTCTCTAACCTCCATACCACAGCAAAAGATTGAAAAAAATTTAAAAACAACCATTTCAGAGTTGCAACTGTTCCAGAGTTTAGGGTTGGGGTGGGGATGCAGAGCACAGAGGGCGTTTGGAGCAGGGAACATGTTGTCCAGTATTTCGATGGTAACCTGCAAGCCATCATACAGCTGCTCAAACCTGGAGAATTCAGTTTCTTCAGTGAACCATGTAGTACATAAAGACGGCGTGGGATGCAGAGTCAGCAGTTAAACAAGTAAAGGCAGTGATGGTTAATGCTATCCACGTGACAGGATTTCCACTCACCTAGGAAGTGTGAGAGCAAACATTTGCAGACTGGGTTAAGTGAGGTGGGAAGACCCACCCTTAACCACAGGCTGGTTTCCTGGGCTGAATAAAGAAGCAAAAGCAAGCTTTGGACCAGTGTTCATCTCCCTCTGCTCCTTGACTGTGGGTACAATGTAATCAGCAGCCTCAAGCTCATACTGTCATGATGGGCAGTATCCTCAGACTTGAGCTAGTAAAGCCTCTCTTCCTGAGCACCTGTTAGGTATTTCTCACAGAAGTAAGACAGGTAACCAACCCATGGACCACGCTGGCTGGTGATGCAGATCAGAAAGGAGGCTGAGGGGAGAAGGGTTTGTGGAAACTCCAATTCCCCCTCATTGTGCTACAAACTTAAAACTGCACTTAAAAAAAAATCTTGTTTTATTTTTTAAACCAATGTAACCGTGTTTGAGCCTGCTGTTCAGTGGCCTTGAGTGAGGTCATGTGCTGTCTTCAATATCTAGAATGCTTGTATCTTTTGAAACTGAAGCTATGTACTTATTAGACACCTGCTCCCTACCTTCCCACCTGCTGCTGGCTCCCTGGAAAATGAGACAATCAGAAACTTTTCTCCAGGCAGAAGCATTGCCATGGTTCCCGAAGCTCCTCTCAGACAGGCAGAAGCTGCCCAGCTCTGACTTTGGCTCCTCTCCTGCAGAGTTCTGTCCAACATTATACTACCTCCATGGATCACTGAAGCTGAGCACCACGCTGTGCTGTGGGCCTGTTATCACCACAGTCACCAGCTCCACTCTTTCAGAATGGCACTGTGCTCACTTATCCCTAAACAGAAGAGAAAACCGGCTTGCTCAAGTCACATGACCTATTAAACAATTAAAACAAACAAACAAACAGAAAAACCTCACAGGTCATCCAGATGGCTCATCAAGTTAAGGGGCCTGCTGCCAAGCCCGAGTTCAAACCCCAAGACTCACATGGCAGAAGGAAAGAACTGACTTGTTATCCTCTGACCTATACAAATACATACAGCTGCAACACTGAAAATTGATTCTTATAAAAAATTCTTTTAGTTAAAAAATAAAGCTATTGGTGTGGTGTGGAGGTCAGAGACGACACGCCTCAGGAATCAGGGCCTCCTTTCTTGTCCCTTGTTGAAGCACTGTCTTCTTGAGACAGGGCCTCACGTAGCCCAAGCAGGATTCATAGTATGTATCTGATAAGGACCCTGAACTTCTGATCTTCCTGCAAACTCCCAGGCCCCACTCTGGACCTACAGGGGATGGAACCCAGGCACCTGTGCTTTCAGCAACCCCAAGGGGTTTTCTGGTACCCAATTTGAGAATCACAGAGAATAAGTCTCCCTCTGGCTGTGGTGACTTCACCCTGTTGGATGCTAAGAGGGCGGTCAGAAGGATACTTTTTTGTTTCTTTGAGACAGGGTCTAGCTGAGGCTGACCTTGAACTTCTGACCATCCTGCCTCTGGTAAGGGTTCAGGAGTATGCCACCACACTCAGTTCCCTGCAGTGCTGGGGATCAAACTCAGGGCCTTGAACGTGCTAGGTATGCACTCTCACACCCAAGCTGCATCCCCTGGAAAAGACATCTGAGTGTTGGCTCAAGGAGACAGTTTACTTGTGTGGTAGACAGTTCACTTCCTGTTGCCTGTGGATCACGGTGTGGAACTTTCATCTGCTTCTCCAGCACCATGTCTGCCTGTACACTGCTATGCCTGCCATAACAACAATGGACTAAACCTCTGAAACAGTGAGCCACCCCAATTAAATATGTTCGTATGCAAGAGTTGCCATGGTCCATGGTGTCTCTTCACAGCAATAGAATCCCTAAGACAAGCGGGGCATTGGTGGAGCATGCATTTAATCCCAGCACTCAGGAGGCAGAGGCAGGCATATCTCTGTGAGTTCGAGACCAGCCTGGTCTACAAGAGCTAGTTCCAGGACAGCCTCCAAAGCCACAGAGAAACCCTGTCTCGAAAAACCAAAAAAAAAAAAAAAAAAAAAAAAAAAGAATCCCTAAGACATAAGTTTGATCCAGGGACTGGGGTATTGGCTACAATAGGCCTAACCATGATTTTGTTTGAGGAATATGGACCTTGGAATTGTGGGTTAGAAAAGCAGTTGAACACTTTAGGCGCTGCTTAATGGGCCATCTTGATAGCCTCGCGGCAGACAAAGTTGTTGAATGTGATTTGATGAACTGTGGGGGCCTGGCTCAAGAGGTTTCAGTGGTATTTTGCTGTTTTGGTGAAGAATGTGGCTGCTTTTTGCCCTAGTCCAAAAAAGTCTGCATGAGGCTAAAGTAAAGAGTTTTGAATTAATTGCATTGGCTATGGAAATCTCAAACAGCCTAGTATAGACTCAGCTGTGTGGTTACTAGTATTAACTGTAGTGAACATAATGAAAAGGAGAGCCAGCTGAGCAAAGAAAATGCACAATATACAATCTGAGAAGAAAAGGACCACCAAGAGGTAGAATGGAGGGAAGTCCTGTGTTCAAGGAGATAAACAGATTAAGAAATGGAGTAAAGGGAATGGGTAACCTCAGGGCAAGATCCCACCCAACTAAGCTTCCAATTTATGAAAAGGAATTAAAGAAAAGCTTAGAGTTGGATGTGGTGGTACAGACTTTAATCCCAGCAGTCCAGAGGCAGAAGAAGGTGGGATCTCTAAATCCAAGGCCAGCCTGGTCTACAGATCAAGTTCCAGGACAGCCAAGTTTAGGCAGTGAAGGAAACCATGGAAAACATAAAGCTGCTGAAGATATAATTGAATGGGGGAGGGGGGTGTTCCAGCCTCAGCAAGCAGCAGAACTTGGCAGCTTCGGCCATGTGGTTCTGTTCTGCCTTTAGAGTCAAGGTTACAAGAAAGGAGGAGTTTTGGAATTTTCCTCCAAGACTAAGGAAAGCCACTGAGGCCAGGCATGTGGCAGGGGTGTCCCTGCATGGAAGTCCAGGGAGGCCACTGTGTGAAGCTGTGAAGGTGAAGCCTGGATTGCCTTGGAGACCCCAAGACGTTGGAGGTGCCAGTGTCATGGGATACTTGCTGAGAAAAGCTGCTAACAGGGAGTGGAACCAGCACAGGAGAAAGAAAGAAGTGTGTTGCAGTCAACAAAGCTGAAAGGCACTGGAGATCTGAAGAGTGCTTTGACATCATCAGACATGGAGATGCAGAGTTTGGAGTTTGACCAGCTGGTTTTCAGTCTTGCTTTGGTCCAGTATTTCCTCACTCAGCTCCCTTCCCTACCTTTTGGAACAGTAATGTATATCCTGTGCCATTATATATTGGAAGTATTTGATCTGTTTTTTGATTTTGATTTTATAGGGGATTACAGTTAAGAGATTGCATGAGGGATGGAAAGATGGGTCCGTGGTTAAGAGCACTGGCTGCTCTTTCAGAGGGCCTGGGTTAAATTCCCAGTGTCCACATAGCAGCTCACAACTGTCTGTAACTCCAGTTCCAGGGGATCTGAGACCCTCACACAAACAAATGGGCACATATTTTTCAAAAAGATTGCATCAATCTCAGAAGAACTTTAGACTTTTTTTCTTGTCTTTTCCTTATTGTGAACTTTAGACTTTTAACTAAGTTTAAGGCTATTATAGACTATGGGGACTTATAAAGTTGGACTGAAGGCATTTTTGCACTATGATATGGCTACAAGTCTTTGGGAACCAGGGAGTGGAATGTGGTGGTTTGAAAGAAAATGGCCCCCAAAATGAGAGGTACTATTAAGAGGTGTGCGGTGTTGGACTGGTGTAGCCTTTTAGGAGGAAGTACACTACTGTGGGAGTGGGCTTCGAGGTCTCATTTGCTCAAGCGATGCTCCGTATGGTACAGTTCACTTCCTGTTGCCTGCAGATCAAGATGTAGAACTCCCACCCCTCCAGTGCCATGCACGCCTACCTGCATGCTGCCATGTCCCACCATGATGACAATGGACTAAACCTCTGAGACTTTAAGCCATCCTAATTAAACATCTTCTTTTGTAAGAGTTGCCATGGTCATGGTGTCTCTTCACAGAAATAGAAACCCTAGCCAAGGCATCAACCAAAGCAAAGCTCCCTTCTCAGAGGAAGCAAGGTGACTGCATGTGTCTATCTCAAAGGCCAATGCTTGGCTGTGGATCCAGGCGAAGGGCTCCATATCCACCAGGATGTTCTCTGAAGATGGCAATGGAGACAGAGGCCCAAGAAGGAAGATCTCCTCAGGTGCAAACCAAAGCTTTTCTGCAGCCAACTCTTTCTGGCTGTGGAACCTGGGTCAGATTTTTAACTCTACCTCAGATACCTCTTCAATACAATGAGGGCACGAGCCATACAAAACCCGTCTATGAATGTCCACAGCTGAACCGTTTACAACAGCCTGTAAGTGGAAAGCACCCAAATGCCCAGCCACAGAGAAACAGAGAAGCAAATTATGGTGTACCCATGCAATGGAAAAATATTCATCCATAAAAACGGACAGAATTCCAACACAGGCTACAATGTGGCTGGACTGTGAAAATATTTAAATATTTATTTACTCATGTATTTTATGTATATGAGTGCTCGGTCTGCACGCACACCAGAAGAAGGAATCTGATCCTATTACAGATGGCTGTGAGATACCATGTGGTTGAGGGAAATTGAACTCAGGATCTCTGCAAGAGCAGTCAAGTGCTCTTAACCACTGAGCCAACTCTCCAGCCACCACTACCACCACCACCCCATAAAAATATTTTTAGAGATGAAAAAAGCCAGTCACAAAAGGATAAACAACATACGGTCCCATATACATGAAACATCCAGAAGAGGCCAGTTTATGGAGACAGAAAGCATATTGGTGGTGACCAGAAGACAGGGCATGGTGACATGAGGGCCTGCAACTAATGGGTAAAAGGCTCAAATTTAGGGTGATGAAAATGTTTTTGAATTAGACAGTGGTAATGGCTTAACAATCTTGTAATTATACTAAAAACCACCAATTTATGGCATGGAATGAAATGTGTTTGCCAGAAGGTGTTTGGCACAGTGCCTACCAGGCAGTCTGCATTCAATAAACAGGATTCACTGCTAAGAAATGAAGAGATACAGGAGTGTGTGTGTGTGTGTGTGTGTGTGTGTGTGTGTGTGTGTGTATTATGTACTTATGTATGTATGTATGTATGTATGTGTACATGCATGTATGTACAGGGGGTGGTCTTCACTTTGTTGGTTTGGTTTTTCACTTTCCTTTAGTTCCTTTTCTTGCCTGTGTAGTGTACATGCATGCGTGGATGTATGCTCACATGTGTATGGGTGTATGTATGTGTGCATAAAAGCAGAAGTTCAAAGTTGGTATTATGTGTCTTCCTCCTCCATCATTCTCCACTTTATCTACTGAGGCAGGGTCTCCAGCTGACCCCGAAGCTCGCTAGCTTACCCCAGGGAACACTTCTCCCCCTACTCTACCCCTCCCCAACACAGTCTTTCTCTTGAACACTAGAATTACAAATGGCCACATCTGCTCAACATTAAATGGGTTCTTGGGATCTGAACAAGCCTGTCCACTGAGCCATCTTCCCAGCCCCTTTTGTTTTTAAAACAAGGTCTCTTGTTACACAGCTCAGGCAGGCCTCAGTCTTGATCCTCTTGCCTCCATTTCCAGGGGTGCTAACAGTGGGAGGGTACGTCTTCCTCAATTATTCTCTACGTTATATTTTGAGCCAGAGTCTCTCACTGAACCTGGAGCTCACTAATTCAGCTAGGCTGGCTGGCCCGTGTGCTCAGGCGTCCGCCTGTCTCTGCCTCCCTAACACCAGGACTACAAGCAAACTGCCACCACACCCAGCATTTTTCCAGAGTTCTGGGCCTTGAACTCAGGTCCTTATGCTTGCACAGCAGACACTTTACCCACTGAGCCATCTCCCCGGGCCTTGGGATACAGGACTTTTAGAGAAAGCAAAACAAAACAACCCTTATTCCTTGCCTGAAATAATCATCTTGAGTGAAGTAACCCAGGCCTAGAAAGACGAACACCGCATGTTTTCTCTCATATGTGATGTTGGCTTGTAAATTTTAGATACTGGGCTGGAGAGATGGCTCAGTAGTTAAGAGCACTAGCTGTTTTTCCAGAGGTTCTGAGTTCAATTCCCAGCATCCACATGGCAGCTCAAAACCATCTATAACTATAGCCCCATGGGATAGGATGCCCTCTTCTGGTGTATGGACATACATGTAGATAAAACATCCATCTACATAAATAATGTGTATTTCCTGTTGTCAACTCGAATATGTCTGGAATGAACTATAATCCAGAAATGGAAGGCACACTTATGAGCTGGATCTTGAGGCAGGAAGACAACAAGCCTTCGATCCAGATCTTGAAGCTGGAAGACACACCTTTAACCTGGGCCACACCTTCTGTTGGGATCCTATGTCAGGACAATGGAAGAAGAAAGGGGTGTTCTTCGTCTGCTTGTCCTCACATTGTCTGCACATCCATTTCTTTCTGTGAGATCCCAGCAGACCAGCTGAGACGCCAAACCTCATAGGACTGAGCAGCTACTTGATTCTTGAAATTTCCATTCATAACTAACCATTGTTAGACTGCAGCCTGTAAATCATTCCAATAAATTCCCGTATATGGGAGATAGAGGTGGGAGGGAGGGAGGGGGAAGGGAGGAAGGAGGAGGAGGGGGGAGGGAGGGGGAAGAGATTCATTCTGTAAGTTCTGTGACTCTAGAGAACCCTGACTAGCAGATTTTGGCACCTGAGTGGTTCTAGAGAAACAGAAGTAGGAGGAACCTCTCCAGCATCTGGTATAGGTTTCTTCATTTGCCTGCACCTTCAAATTCGCCAGCTACTGAAGCCTCTCCAGTCACTTTGTCTCCTGGGAGCTCACAAAGCATTGAAAGCTCACAGTGCAAACTATATTTAAAACTTAAAGAGATAAATGCCTTTGATTATCTTGAGTCACCAATAGTGAATGCCAATGGATTTTGTGATGTTATGTTTGAAACTTTTGACAGTTTGGGGGGAAATAAGGAAAATGATGCTGCCGGGTGGCTGCTCTTGGTATCTCTGGATAAACTGCTAATGGATAGGAATGAGCTCCATGCTAAAATTAACCAACTTCAGAATATGATGAAGGACAACAATGAACTTAGTAATAAAGTTGACCACCTCCAGATGGTAATAAACAGTCTAAAGGAATCTGCTCTCCAGCAGACACAGAGCTCAGAAAAATCAAACCGAAGCCCTCATTATAAGGTTGGCTGGATTACAGCGAAAATTCAAGTCTCAGTCACAGAGGGTGTTGGCGGTTAAAGTAAGGGCACTAATTGGTAAAGAAAGTAAGGGCTAACTAATTGGTGAAAAATGGGGTTCGGGTGTGTGGGAGGGCCCTATTGAAGCTGAGAACTTTGAAGTGGTACCCTCAGCCCCAACCCTTGAAATACCACCCCCCCTTCGCCTTTCACTGAGGGAATTAATCCATCAGTGTCTGCTAAACCAGCAGTGACTTTTTCTGGAGGAAATGCCCTGCAAGACAATACTGATGTCCCTCAAGGTCCACCAATAGCTGCCTCTAGGCCTGACCAGGGAGGCTCAAGGCAAAGCAGGCTCCTAGAGGAGAGATGGAGAGTGTAGTCCATAGGGAAGTGCACTATACTACTAAGGAGCTTAACAAGTTTGCTAATCCGTTCAAGCAAAAGTCTAGGGAATATGAGTGGGAACGGATCTTAAGGGTGTGGGATGGGGGCTGAAGAGGTGACTCAAGAGGTTAAGAGCACTGACTGCTCTTCCAGATGCCCTCTTCTGGTGTGCGGGCAGACATGCGGACAGAACACCGTGTACATAATAAATAAATCTTTAAAAAAGAAAAAAGGGTGTGGGATAATGGTGGGCAGGAACATAAAACTAGATCAGGCTGAGTTTATTGATACGAGTCCTCTGAGCCGAGATTCTAGGTCTAATATGGAAGCTTGCCCAGTTTTTTTTTTTTTTAAATGGTGTGAAAAGCTTGTTTGAATGGTTGGCTGAAGCATTTAAAGATAGCCTACTGAAAGGGAGTTGGAGATGCCTGATATCCCTTGGCTTAGTGTTGATGAAGGGGTTTTAAGGCTCAGTGCTAGAGTGGATACGCTGTGTGATACCTAATCCTCCACAATGGGAAGGCCCAGAAAACAAGCCCTTCACTAATCCTGCAAAATGGTGAGGGGAGCACCAGCACATTTGAAGAGTTTTATTGTCACCCTTTTCCTTGTGCCAGACCTAGGGCTGGAGATGCTGCTGGTCAATTGGATGAATTGGATAAATGCAGTGGGTTTAACTGGGCCCTGAGGCAGCAGGGGCCAGGCGGCAGCACAGAATGACCAGAGGCAAGGTGATCATTGTTAACACAATGGGCAACGTAGGCAAACCATGTTCACAGTGACCTAACCCGTATTGGGTCAGCACAGGCAAGGTGAATTTTATAGTGGCATGACACACACAGACTTTTGGTACTGGCTAATCATTATGTTTCCAGGTATGAAATAGGTAGGCCTACTGCATTTCTATTTGATCTGTACAAGCAGAAAAGTTTCTCAAACAAATAAGAAAGGCTGCGCTGGATTGTGGCAAAAGATAGTCTTGGCCTGTGACTCAATTTCCAGGCCTGAGCCTGTCTGCAGACCCAGAATCTCTTGAATGAAGGGGTGGCCAGGTTCCCCTGCAGGAGGACCCTGATACACAGTTTCTGCTCACTGTTCCCACAACCCTGAGCTCTGTTTCCAGAGTGAGGAGTGTTCT
Source organism: Cricetulus griseus (assembly GCF_003668045.3). Classification (NCBI taxonomy): domain Eukaryota; kingdom Metazoa; phylum Chordata; class Mammalia; order Rodentia; family Cricetidae; genus Cricetulus; species Cricetulus griseus. Next base: position 275,656,742 of record NW_023276806.1, read on the forward strand.
TCCCAGGAGCCACAGCAAACATAATTCCATTGAACTGGAAGCTCATACTTCCCCCCTGGTCACTCTGGGCTTTTAACATCCTTAGAAGGGAGTAACATTGGTAATGTTAAGAGGGGTGATAAATCCAGATTACCACGGGGAAACTGGATTGCCTCTCCACAATGGAGGTCAGAAGGATTCTGTCAGGAGCATGGGAGAATCTTTAAGGTGTCTCTTGGTGCTCCCATCCCTATGATTGTCAATGGGAAGCTACAACAGTGTAATCCAGGCAGAATGACAAAGGGCACAGGCCCATCAGGGATGGATGAACTATGGGTCACTCCTGCAGGAAAAGAGCAAAGGCCTGCTGAAGCACTAGCAGAGGGTGGAGGAAATGCAGAATGGTAGGAGAGGATCTACTATCATCTAAGGTCATGTGACAAGGATTCTAATTGGCATGAGTGCTTCTCTTGTATTTTGTTAAGAATGTATTTGTACAGATATTTGTGTTTTCTTTCAAATTCTTTATCACATGTTGTAAAATTAATTAAGAGAATATCAGTGGTTATCATATGTAAGTTTGCCATACTAGAAGGATGTCTCCCAAGAACATTACAACTATTCTAAATTTATAATGCAGTGGCATTTGGACAAAGGATAGCTATAGCATGCTATGTATAATTATGACCTGGTTAAATGTAGAGTGCATTTGTAATTGTATGTGGAATAGTTATATTATGTTTAGATGTTGTTATGACCTGGTTATTGTTTTTTATTTGGAAACTAATCATGATGTAAGGATATATGATTGTGTGTCAGGTTGACAAGAGGTGGATTGGGATGGCTATTCCCAACTGTCATCTTGGCTACGTCTGGAATGAAGTATAATCCAGAAATGGAGGGCACACTTGTGATCTGGATTATTTTTTTAATTTGTTTGACTTTATTTTTATGTACCTTGGTGTAAAGGTGTAAGTAAGATCCCCTGGAACTGGAGTTATAGACAGTTATGAACTGTCATGTGGGTGCTGGGAATTGAACCCGGGTCCTCTGGAAGAGCAGCCAGTACTCTTAACTGCTGAGTCAATCTCTCCAGCCCTGTGATTCGAATCTTGAGGCAGGAAGACAACATGCCTTTGATCCAGACCTTGGGCTGGAAGACACACCTTTAACCTGGGCCACACCTTCTGTTGGGATCCTATGTCAGGACAATGGAAGAAGAAAGGGGTGTTCTTTGTCTGCTTGTCCTCACATTGTCTGCATATCCATTTCCTTCTGTGAGATCCCAGCAGACCAGCTGAGACGCCAAACCTCATAGGACTGAGCGGCTACTTGACTCTTGCATCTTTCATTCATAACTAGCCATTGTTGGACTGCAGCCTGTAAGTCATCCCAGTATATTCCCATATATATATATATATATATATATATATATATATATATATGAATGAATGATAGGCAAAATAGAGGGAGATTAATTCTGTAAGTTCTGTGACTCTAGAGAACCCTGACTAATACAGTGTGTTTCACTTGGAACCCACAGAGGTCAAGGGTCATGGGGGAGGGGATGTTTTAAGAAAGGGGAAATAGAATACAGTGTTATAAAGGATAAAGGAGAAAGTGGAAGGATTAAGTGAGGTGGAAAATAAGATGGTGGGGTAGAGGAAGGAATCTGGGAGGGATAATGAACACTGAAGACCTTTTGAAAAAGCCACACGGAAGGCTAAAGAGGTGGTTCAGTGGTTTAGAGCACTTGTTGCTCTTATGGAGGACCCAGGTTCAACTCCCAGTACCCACATGACTGCTCACCGCTCACCACCACCCTAACTCAGGAGATCCACTGCTTTCTGACCTCCATGGGCACTAGGCACACATATATACATAAAAAAAATGCACATACAAGTAAACTTTTTTATTTTAAAAGAAAAGCCACAGAAACCTACTACTAAAATACATACATATATAGAGTTTAAACTCAGTTACTCTAATAATGAGGGACAATGTTCCAATAAGAAACCATACACTACCTAATAAAAACCCCATTATCAGGAATGGGTTATTTCTTTTTGAGTTGTCAGTCAATGGGATCCCATAGATCCTACCCAAACAAACAAAAAAAAGCTATTATCAATGCTTAGTTACCCTCCAGGACTCGATGGTAAGAAGACCCTATTGTTGAAGATATCAGATACGTGAGTCGTACATAGAACATGGAGAAATCCAGCTGGTACTCGGCTGGAAGCTTCACCCCTACTGGCTAGCTCACACAGTACCAGAGGAGAGAGGTAACCATCAATCTCACCTCACTGTGAACCCTGCAAGCAAGACATGCCAATTGGTGCACTAATGGAAAGTAACCAACCTCTTTCTAACCCAGCTCCACAAGATGGAACTTATACTTGTCACTGTCAACCAGGCCAAGAATCTGTGGCTAGATAGGTCATGGCCCCAGGGGAGAACCCAATACTACTATTCTTCTAGATGGACATAATATTAAAAATGACTCCAAATGACATATTGCTAAATCCACAGGCCAGTGCATCTCTCAAGCTTCATCAGCCAAGTTCCTTCTTGCAGTAAAAGGCAGTTAACAAAGTAACCAATAGCTGGTCAAGCATGCAGAGGGAAAGAGACTTTGGAGTAGCCAGCCCTAAATGGAACATCTATTATACCCTTCCCCCAAAGGCTCGGGGATCTATTCAAAGAAACAGTGTTTTCTGGACACATGTTTTTATGAGCTCACAGCTATTGTGACAGCATGCGTAAGATTTGTATAAAGCCCAAAGCAGACAAAACCCCTAGCTGAGGAGCTACTGGCATCTGAGTGTTGCTGGAAGAAAGGGCCAGTTTTCTTCAATGATGTGACACCTGGTTTACTGGTCACACTACAGGCCCCATACTCAGGAACAGTCAGTCAACACAAACACAAACTAGACTTGATGGGTTTGGGAGAGAAATAGGAAGAGAGAAATATGAAGTAGGGTGGGTAAGAAAGTGGGGAGAAGATCTGGGAGGTGTTGGGGGAAAGGAATAATAAATATGACAAAATACACTGTATAAAATTCTCAAAAGAATGAACATAAACATCATTTAAAAAAAAAAAAAAAAGAAACCCTTTTCCCTGCTGACAAGCTGTTCTGCTATTTTAAGAAAAAAAAAAAACCACCAATATTCACTTAGAAATTAAAAATAAAGTTTCCTTTTGCAAATATAGAATCCATAAATGCCACACAGGTTCTGATTTGAGGCACCCATTATTTTAATTTAGTCAGTGACTCATTCCAGCCACAGTCAGGAGTCACAACAGCAGCCATGACACTGCTGACAACATAGACGCCAAGAGCTCTGTGGGGCCCCCAGCTGTTCAGGGCGGAAGCCACAGAGTCTTGGAGAGGACTGTGCAGAACCGAGGGTCTTCTTCAAGGGCACGGCGTTCAGTGCCGACTGAACATCACTAGACTAAACCTGACGTCCCCCTCCAAGAGAAGGGGGTTTCTGATGTCCCCTCTGCAGGTGAAGAAGCTAAGGCCAGAGGAATTGAAATTTTTCTCAAGGTCACACCATAAATTGGGAATAGGTGGAATGTCTTCCTCTTGAGGTTCATGGCCCGGCAGAATCTGAGGACCCTCATCTGCTGTTGTTCTTCACAAGTGAACACGGGCAGGTTACTCCCTAGTTCTCAACTTTAGCTGTATATAAATGCTCATGTTCTCAATGAAGGTCAGTGTCTCTCCCCTTGAGACTCTTACACACGCGCGCGCGCTAACCTGTACACATATGCCCCTATGTCTCTGCCTCTTCCTGCCCCAGCCTCATGATTGCTGGGATTAGAGAGATATACCACCATATCGGGCTTTCTTTCTTTGTGTGATGCAAAAGTGTCACCCGTTAGCCGGGTGTTGGTGTCACACGCCTTTAATCCCGGCACTCGGGAGGCAGAGGCAGGCAGATCTCTGTGAGTTCGAGGCCAGCCTGGTCTCCAGAGCGAGTACCAGGATAGGCTCCAAAAGCTACACAGAGAAACCCTGTCTTGGGAAGAAAAAAAAAAAAAGTACCACCTGTTGAAGGCTATCTTTAATTCATCTGACTCATTCATTCATTTATTCATTCACTCATTCATTCACTCAAGAAGTCTCTCCCAGGTAGTCACTGTGTTAACATTGTCTAAGGACACAATGGTAAGCTACAGCCAACTGCTGCCTGTGAGGAGCTAGCTAGCGCTGAGGAATCTAGCTCATCCTCTGGCACAGAAAGCAGAGACACAGACCTGAGAGGGCGGTCAGCTGTAACTGTCCTCAGGAAACAGAAGATTCAGCAGGTCACAAAGGTAGGAGTGAGGTGAGTCTCGGGGCAGGAATAAGGAAGGAGCAAGTACAGCCGCCTCAGGGGGCACCTGCAGGGCCCCTTACTTAGATCCTTCCTCCAATCCCTTCACAGCCCATTCTCTGCAGAGCCATGACCACAGGCGCAGCACAGGGCGAGATGCCATTCCACAGAGAGGACCTAGCCAAGTAGGAAACCTCCGAGAGAAACCAGAGCGTGACAGAAATACGCATCTTGGCAATCCAGTCAACCAAGGCAGGATGATTCAAAGGGTCCTAACCTCACCCTCATCTTCTGGGATGATGAATCTGGACAGCACCATCTCTGTAAGCAATCACAATTTCTCAACTTTATCAAGCAGGAGATGGCTTCTGGCACGTTCCAAGATCACATTTACAGTCCAGAGAAGGCCTGATTTCACAACCGTTGGCTTGGCTAGCCCACTCCAACTTGAACCTCTATTCCTGGCCACCCTAACAGCCATTTGTGGAAATATTTGGTTTTAATATACTCCTAAGGCTCCTCATTAAGCTGCCTGCCCAAGGCTAACATTTTCGTGCCTGAGCAACAGGAGCTTTTGATACTGTGAAATTATCTATTTGCTGATTTCTGAGCCTAGACGTTTTCACTCTTCTGCTAGCACGCACTGTGTGAAGTTGCATCATTAGCCCTGCAATTTCAAAGGTTTGCACAGGTCTGTGGCATTGAGGGAGGGAGAAGCTTGGGTGGGGTGGGCTCCTGGAGCAGTAGCTCTTCTGCAGAAATCCCCAGTGCCAGCTGGCTGAGCCATCTGTCCAATTCCTTGCTGTGAGCCTCTCCATGGTGTCCCACAAGGTCCCTAAACTCACCAGAACTCCCCGAACTACCAACCCCAAATAACCCAGGCTTCCCTGTTTCTTAGCGTAGCCAGGTTCCACACAGCACACCTAACCTTGCCTTCTCGTCACCCACAAAAGTGCCAAGCTGCTTCTTCCCTGGGTTCCCTTGGGTGGTTTCATGTGGGCCCTACACCCAGGAGTGACCTTCCGAGACCTGAGCAGGTCATGCAGCTCTCTTCCTCAGAAGCCACCAGGGACGTCTGTCACCACCCAGATCAGGGAAAGCAGAGGCAGCTCACGCACTCATTTATCTGATTTCAGTGGCGGTGCGTGACTCTGACATTGAAGATACGTATTTCCCTACAACATGGGCGTGCTGGCTACAAATGTGGGGCCTCAAGTGCTCCCAAACATGGAATCAACAGCCTCCTCAGAGGGAACAATGTGTGCACCACCCTGGAGGGAACTCTGCCTGGATTTAATCCCCCTCCCCACATCCCCCTGGGAGGCACAGCCTGGGGGAGTTGCTCAGTACTCCTAGGCCTCAGCTTTCTAATCTGTAACACAGAATTAGAGGCTGGAATGTAACGTAGCCCAGTTGATCAATGTTCACTTAGGATGCAAAAAAACCAAACTGGGCATAGTGATGCAAGCCTGTAATCCAAGCACTCTGGAGGCAGAGCCAGGAAGACCAGAAGTTCAAGGTCTTCCTGGGCTACATAAGGAGCTGGAGGCCTAACAGATATCCTCTAAGGTTAATCAGATCACAGAGTTAAGGATGAAACGGGAGGTATGTCCAGCCGCTGAGACAGCCTGGTTTGTCTATTAGTGAAAACAGTAAGTGGATGTGTGTTCCTATTTACAGGTCGTTTTGGTTCGAGGTGACTTTTCTACCTTTAGGCTCTTTAGATCCTGGCCCTGTGTAAGGTGAGAGACATCTATTTACAATGGTCATAGCATTTCACCTCCTAATTGGCTCCTCTACCCTTCTGTGTGGCCCTGCCCTTTCTGGCAGGGACATCCTACCTTTACCCAGGAACACCTCTTACTCCGGGTCCCCTGCGCCTGACTCATCCTTTAAGGTTCAGTAGCTTCTACGCAAAGCCCACAATGCAGATGCACAGCTGCGGTCCTGTGTGTTGAATTAAAAGCAGAGCCCGTTCGTATTCCATTTACTCCCTCTGCAAGGTCTGCACAGGACCATCTCTTCATCCGGTACCCTATCTCCATGGATTGCAGCACTTCCACAAATCACTGCCATAGCTGGGCCTTGGTGGCCTTGCTGTAGAAGGACCACCACCTGCTTCCCTTGAGACAACCCAAGCAAGGACCAATGCTCACGCCTTAGCCATCTCCACAGCAGTAGGATGAGAAGAGGGAGGATGGAGGGGAGGAGAACAAGTGAACAGGGCTTTATTTCTTCAGTACAGGCACTGGCTTGGGACAAGTCCTCTGACTGGGCAACATTTATGGAGCTGGAGCCAGGGGGCCAGGCAGTAAGTCGTTGGGGCACTGACCTCCATTCCTGGAATCTCAAAGTATGGAAGTCTGTGGTCCTCAGCCCTCAGGGATGTCAGAACATGGTGAGCGAGGCTTTCGGAGCTCCCAAAGGATCTAGAAGTTTAAAGGAGGGAGAGGCCTGGGGCCCATCCACAGAGCTTTGGGGCCTCTCTCGCCACTGCCATGAACTGGGGCAGCCCAGGACTCCAGCTGATCACTCTCTGTCCCAGAAATCCTACTGACAGCCAGTCTGACCCCAAGAGCCTCATGCTCTTCTGGTCCCACAAAACACCGTGCCAGAGAGGAAGCGGACTGGGGGCCAGAGGACAGCATGGGAAAGCCTGGCTCACCACTAACTATGCTTCCCCACCTTGGAGTCGGCACCTGAGGCCAACACATTTCCCACAGCTTCTTTTTGTGCTTGGACTTTGATTTCTTTCTGGTTGGGGTGTGGATGGGGTCGAGGGTTGTTTCTTAAGACAGGTCTTGCTATGCAGCCTTAGCCAGCCTGGAACTCCTATCTCCACCTCCAGAGTGCTGGAATTACAGGGAAGTATACATGCCAGCCACCTGGTTTTGTTGCTGTTGTTTGTTTTGGAGTAGCTTTTTGTTTTTGTTTTGTTTTGTTTCAAGTTAGGGTCTCATGTAGCCCAGGCTAGCCTTGAGCTTACTATGTAGCTAAGGATGGCCCTAAACTTTGGTCCTCCTGCCCCTACTTCTCTAGTGCTGGGACTGCAAGAGCATACCACCAGGCTAGATTTACTAGGCAAACACTCTGCAAACTGAGCTACACCCCTGTACATCTGCTGCTGTTTTATTGACCATCTGCCTATTGTAAGTATTCCTCCAGGTGTGAAGGTCACAGCCAGACCTTCGAGCAAGTCCACACTCTCCACTGTGGGGGTCCCCTCCCAGCAGAGTGGCTCCTTTTCTACCCCAGGTCTGTGTACCTGAGGCTGAGGGGTCTAGGTGGGCCCCATGCCCACCTGGACACAAAGGAACCAAACACCAAGGGCAGATGACAAGGTCTGCGGAAGTTTCCCAGCCCTCTCCTGCCTCCCACTGCCTGGACTTTGCATCCACGGTTCTGGGCCTCTGCTGTGCTTGACACCAGTTCAGAAGCTCCATGGGCCCCCGGGAGGACTGACGCTAATCACACACCTCAGAAACAAGAGCCGCCCAAGCTTGGGCCCTGCATTGAAGCCCAGCAGGCCTCGGCACCAGGCCAATTTGCTGGTGGTAAAGCTTCTTCTGCTTCTGCGAATCTATTGATTTTCCTTTTCAAGCCAGTTATTTGCTTCTGAGTTATACCCTCGCATCCTACCAGGATTCCACCTACGCTGCTCTCTCTACACTGGCACATCCTGCCAGGGACACCAGCCTCAGACCCTCGGAGGCTTATTGACAGCCGCTGCAGTCACAGCAGCCCACACAAGTCTGCATTCTCAGACTCCCAGGCTGGAGAATGTACATGTCCAAGGCACCTTGGAGAGTGGGCTGGTTCCTCAGCACCGGTATAACTCACAGAAGTTCAGGCCAGAGTTGGGAAGTGATTGCCAAGGTCACCTAGCAAGGTTAAGGGTGAGCTAAAGGTTTGTACCGGGTGGTTTTGTGTGTCAACTTGACACAAGTTATAGAGTCTTCAGAGGAAGGAGCCTTAGCTGAGAATATGCCTCCTTGAGATCCAGCTGAAAGGCATTTTCTCATTTAGTGATCAATGGGGGAGGGCCTAGCCCATGGTGGGTGGGGCCATCCTTGGCCTGCTGGTCCTGGGTTCTATAAGAAAGCAGGCTGAGCCAGCCATTGAGTAGTGAACCAGTAAGCAGCACCCTTCCGTGGCCTCTGCATCTGCTCCTGCCTCCAGGATCCTACCCTGTTTGAGTTCCACTTCTAAATTCCTTCAGTGATGAACAGCAATGCTGAAGAGTAAGGCAAACAAACCCTTTCCTCACCAACTTGCTTTTTGGCCTATGGTGTTGCGTGGCAGCAACAGAAACCCTAACTGAGATAAGGCTTAGGCCTCAGGACTCCTTTTGCCACCAACAGGCCTATCGTAAGAGGTTTGAAAGGAGCCACAGGTACCCTGGCTTACTGGCTCTACCTCTCTGTCAATGCCACAACCAGCCTGAACATTATCTGCCCTAAAGACCCCATACTACCTAGAGAGGATGCCTACAGCCTGGGTCTCTCCTTACAGAATCGCATGCCTATGAGAACTGCTGGGCAGCCCTGAATTTATGAACGGTGGTTTGCGTGAACACACTGAGGCACACATATGCAATGAGATACAACACAGTGATGCATACAACAACAAACATCTACAAGCAACCACACAGAACATTCTGAGTAACGAAGAAACAAAAACAAACACTCAGGAGAGAGTGTTGCTACATGCAAGGACGGTGGTGATGCACACCTTTAATCCCAGCACTCGGGAGACAGATGCAGGCAGATGTCTGTGAGTTCGAGGCCAGCCTGGTCTACAAGGCAAGTTCCAGGACAGCCTCCAAAGCTACACAGAGAAACCCTGTCTCAAAGAAATTAAAAGAGAATGCTCACTATGCGATCACGGGGAGCGCAATTCCAATCCCAGCGCTTACGTACCGCCTAACATCCTCTTAGGGCCTGCACATGCATATACTCAAATACACACTTGTACATACAGTAACACACACAGATAAATAGCCTTTCCATAAAAAATCCATGTTCAGGAAGCAACACGGATGGCTCAGCAGCTAAGATGTATATTGTTCTCAGAAGGGACCTGAGGTTGGTTCCAAACACCCAAGTGAGGAAACCTTGGGTGTCAGTTCCCTGCCTTCCACCTTGTTGGAGACAGGGTTTCTTATTATCTATCACTGCAGACACCAGGCTAGTTACAAACTCTCCGGCCTTCTATCTCTGCCTCCATCATGGGCTACAGCATCCGGCTTTTGTGGGTTCTGGGGATCCAGACTCAGGTCTTCATGCTTGCACGGCCGGCATGCTGCCCACTAAGCCCTCCCTGGACCATCTTTCTGCTGCTTTTAAGCTGCCTGGGCTTTGGTGTTCTATCACAGAAGCCTGAATGGACTGGTGCATTGGCATCTCTTGCCTGGGGCCAGGGAGGGTGCTAGAAACTATGTGCACAAGACAGCCACAGTGTGAGACAGGGGGCGGCCCCTCTGGGATACAAAGCTTTACTTTCAAGAGAGGCCCTGAACTCAGGAGGAGGAAAAAAGCTCTCTCTAGGCCTGCAAGAAGGCTCAGGCTTGGTTTCCAACCTTGAAATCTGGAGAGACTGTCTAGAAATGGCAGTTTAGACAGAAAGCTTCTGACACCCCTTTTCCACATTGCATCATATGGAGGCAGAGCCTGGATGAGGCTCTCATCACAAAGGAACTCAGGGTCTCTGGAGAGAGCAGCTGGAGGCTCTGCAGTGGACGGATGGGCAGCACCCAGCCTGATGTCCCCATCAGATGCAAGAGACAGGAAAGCAGAACAAAGGCTTTGGCTTTGTCAGTAAGCAGAGATGGGAGTCTGAGGGATGCCTCGGGAGCCTGTCCCTACCCTCGTGCCCTCAGAAAGGGCTGGACCTGGCAGACCCTGGGGACTCCCCAGGCTACAAACACTACAGTGAAACAGACAACCCCTAAATTCACAAGTTGCTCCAGGAACTGTAAATTAGCAAACGTCAACTAAATCCAGGGCAACACCCAGGCAGGACGGAGAGGCCATTCTTGCTATAGCCCTGGCTGCTTTCCTTATCCTAAACATGTATGAGTACAAAGAGGGAGAGGGGAACGTGGAGTGAGGCCTGCCTCAGTTTCCACACCGACAGCCCTGGTCCTTCTGAGCATATAGTCAGTGCCCAGTGTGTATCTATTAGGAAAGGGCCAGTAGAGATTTCGTATTCAGTGAGACTCACACTAAGTGTATGGTAAATACTGTCATAAAAGAAAGGAGTTTCTGCTGGGCTGGGTGGCACTCATCTTTAATCCCAGATCTCAGGAGGCAGAGGCAGGAAAAAAAATTTCTGTGTGTTTGGGGCCAACCTGGTCTACATAAGGAGTTCCAGGCCAGCCAGAGCTAAACACTGGGACCCTATCTCCAAATAAAATGAAACAAAAAGAGAGGGAGGGAGGGAGGGAGGGAGGGAGGGAGGGAGAGGGATGGGAGACTCAGATCATGGGGTCCACATAGGGCTCAGACAATTATACATTACAGAAAGTGAGCTGGCTGGTGAGAAGGCTTTTTGTCAGGCTGTGGAACTGACACCCTGCAACAGCCAGGCCAAATGATGACAGGGTGCCACCTGCTGGTCAGTGCAGCTAAGAGCTGGTGAACCTGGGGGGGAAAGGAGGGGAGCTACATCCCTTCTCTCCCTAGCCTTGGTCACCTACGTATGTCACAGCTTCCACCCTAGGATGCGGCCTCGCCCGACTCACGTTCATTCTCTTGCTTTCACCACTCATACATATCCAAAGGCCTGCCAGGCAATGAACCCGCCCCAACCTTAGAAATTCCAGGTAGAAGGGACCCACACAAGCTTCCACAGGCATGGGACCCGTGAACATGGACATTTGCCTAGCTTCCAGACAGTCCCAAGAGGGGGACACACAGGCTTGAGTTTGGCAAAGCTATCTTATATGTACCATCAGGACTACTGTCCAGAAAAAAAATAATGATTTAAACATTTGTTTTTCAGAAACACCATCAGAAGGCTGAAAGATGAGGCAGAGACTAGAAACTGAGTTTAGGAAAACTCTGGCCAGGTATGATGGAGAGCATGTAGGACCCCAACAGGAGGCAGGAGACGGCGCTGGAGTCCAATCAGTCATACCCTGAAAGAGAACTTGGATCCATAACATATAAAGAACTGGGAACCAGCAAGATGGCTCAGCAGGAAAAGGCATTTACCACCAAACCTGATGAACTGAATTCCAACCCAGGATCCACGTGGTGAAGATGAGTACGTACTCCTGAAAGTTCTCTGATCTCTACATACACACCATGGCGTGTGTGTGCCCCACCCAATAAATAATTAGTAAATATAACATTTTTAAAATATACATTTATAGATCTAGGCAGGGTGGCACATGCCTTTGGTCATAGCACTCAGAAGGCAGAAGCAAACAGATCTCTTTGAGTTCAAGACTAGCCAGGGCTATGTAGAGAGATATTACCTCAAAGAAAAATGTGTGTGTGTGTGTGTGTGTGTGTGTGTACACACACACACACACACACACACACACACACACACACACAAATTTTCAAAACAACGAGAAAAGTCATTTGTTTACAATTCCAGTAAAAGGTTGGAACAGATTTCATCAAAGACAGATTGGGTAAAGAGGTACATGAAAAGATTTTCAACATCATTTGTCATCAAATAACTATAAATAAAGCAACAAGAGATGTCTCCCCCCAAAAAGGCCATACTAAACTGAAAACTGTACTGAGTGCTCCAGAATATGGGCAGGAACCAGAGCTCTGGGCGTGGGAGGGGCTGTTCCATAGTCAAACCACACTCGCCACACGAAGCCCAGCCACTGCTCCTAACACTAACTCACATAAAACCCTTCATGACAGCGTTGACGGGCTCATTAACAACATGGAAAAACCATCCACGTGTCTTTCCGCCCAGGAACAGGTAATAAGACAGAGACACAGTCACACCACACATCCCTACTCGGGGAAGGGAGAAGCTAGATACAGACTTTCGTGAGCCAGGACAAGTGTCACATAGGCTCTACTGAAGAAAGGCACCCAAGCTCTGCCAGGTGTGGGTTTGCCTGTCTGGAGTCCCAGCCTCATGGGAGACTGAAGTAGAGGGTTCCAAGTTCGGAACCAGACTAGACAACTTGATGAAACTACCACAAAACAAAAATTAAAAGAGCTAAGGATAGGGGCTGGAGAGGTAGCTCAGTGGCTAAGAGCACTTGCTACTCTTACAGAGGACCACCATCTGTAACTCCAGCTCTAGAGGATCCAATGCTGTCCTCTGGCTTCTGAGAGCATCTGCATTCATGTGTGCATAAGCACGTATGATTTAAAAATGCAAGCCAGGTATAGAGGTGCACTTGGGAGGCAGAGGATTTGTGAGTTCAAGGTCAGCCTGGTGTATGGAGCAAGTTCTAGGCCAGTCAGGACTACACAGTGAGACCCTGTCTCAAAAAGAATGAAAAGGAAAGGGTAGGCTCACAGAGGTGTTTCTGAGGCATGAGAGAAGACAATCTGGGGTAGGGTAGCCTCCAGCTGCTCAGCTTTCAGCCCATCTCTTCATCTTCTGCACCCCCACAGGGGCCTCAGGGTGTTTGTCATATCAGGGTGTGAACCACACAGGGCTAGATGAGCTATCGTTTCACCTCTACTCACCTGGGGCACCAGCAGGTCACCTGCACACTCTTTCTAGCTTGAGCTCTGTAGAACTCCCACATGATTTGATAAATGCTTGTATTTACTCGAGAGACTGAGTAGGAGGGTCACTGTAAGTGCAAGGCAAACTTGGGCTATACAGTGAGGTTAAAGTCAGCCTACGCTATATGAGTTTGGGGTCTAGTAAGTTTGGGCTACACAGTGACACCTTGTCACAAAATTAAAAACAAAAGCAACCGTACAGAGGGCACAGGTTGGATACCTTTATGCAGCAGAACGCTAGAAACAACGCTTTAAAAATACTCTTATGGGGCTGGAAAGATGGCTCAGAGGTTAAGAGAACTGACTGCTCTTCCAGAGGTCCTCAGTTCAATTCCCAGCAACCACAAGGTGGCTCACAACCATCCGTTATGAGATCTGGTGCCCTCTTCTGGCCAGCAGGCATACATGTAGGCAGAACACTGTATACATAATAAATAAATAAATAAATAAATCTTAAAAAAAAAAAAACTCTTATGTAGCCAGACAGTGGTGGCACATGCCTTTGATCCTCCTAGCACTCTGGAGGCAGAGGCAGGTGGATCTCTGTGAGTTTGAGGCCAGCCTTGTCTACAGAGCGAATTCCAGGATAGCCAGAAACCCTGTTGGAAAAAACAAAACAAAACAAAACAAAACCCACTCCTGTCTGCTTCATCATCTTTACAACAGGATCGTCAAGTTCTCATGACAACTAAATGGGTCAGGATTAGCAAAGCGCTCGCATGAGCGCCTGAGACTAGAGGAACTGGGAGGAAAACTAACTTTCCAGCACCTCCAGATGAGAGGACGGTCACTCAGGGCCTGTCAAGCTGAGGCCATGTCCCTGAAGGAAGCTGGGGTTTCTGAAGTATATTACCTTCAGTAAAAGGGTGAACTAAGGCAAAAGCTACTTTTTCTTTTCTTTATTAATCTGTCTTACCTTTCTGTAGCTCTGTACTGAAAAGAAAAAAAAAAAAAAACTCAACGATTCTGAAATCAGGGGCTGGAGAGATGGCTCAGTGGTTAAGAACACTGGCTGTTCTTCCAGAGGACCAGGGTTCAATTCCCAGCATCAACATGGCAGCTCACACCTGTCTATAACTCCAATTCCAAGGGGTCTGACACCCTCATACAGACACATACATGCAGGCAAAACACCGATCAATGCTCATAAAATAAAAATAAATATTTTTTAAATATTCTAAAATCACAAGCTTGTGTGTATACACAACCAAATGCCACAAGACCCACATGGAGGTCCAAGGACAATCTGTTGGAATTGGTTCTTTCCTTCCACCATGTGGGTCCTGGGAATTAAACTTGGGTCCTTGGGCTTGGTGCTGAGCATCTTTACACACTGAGCCATCTAACCTAGTCCTTGCTTTTTTTCAGACAGGTGACACACAGTAGTTACTCAATAAGAGCAAACTTCTTAAAACCCAGCTCCTTCACACTGTTTGAGCCTGGTCATGACACCTTCCAAACTTACAGGGAGCTCAGAGAGACCAGGTCCCACATTTTGCATCTATGGTCACTAAAGGTGTAAAAAGCCCTGTACACTCCAACCTTGACATTTAAGGCCCAATCCCCACCACAGGAAAGTCTCCAGCTTCAACAGAACCTCCATGGCTGCAGGACCTCCCACGATGACTGGAGCTTTGCTGTACCCAGGATCTCAGCGATCACCAGCTGCCCCCCTACTCCAAGGCTGTGTGGTAAGGAGCCTCTGCCTCTGGTGCCCGAGGCAGGGGCTCTAATCCCAGGCACTGCGGTGGTCTGGCATGGTGGCTGGAGGCCTGTTTAGGAACCCTTGGTGGGGCATGGACCCTTGCTGGTGCAGAAGCTGGTGTGCCCCATTCTACCGGAACCATCCCACACACATCACCCAGACAGAACCCACTCTGACTAGCTGACATCTGCACCTGACCTCTGAGACACATGCGTCTGCAATCTCTCTGGTTTTCAGAGGACCAGATTTCACAAAGTGGGGGGTATCACCCCTGAACAACACTTCTGAAAGCTGAAGCAACAACTAACTCAGCAAAGGCCTCTCCTCTCCTAACTCAGCTGCATCCAGTCCTTTCCTCCTGCTTCCGCACGGTGCCTCTTCCGCCAGGAAGATTCAGGGGTCAGAGTTCAGGTCTCTCTCTCCAGCTCTCCCTCCTGAGCACTGTTACTACCCACTGTGCTCACAGGATCTGGATCTGGATGAGAAGATGCTGCCCAGGTCCCTTGACCCGTCACCTGACAGACACGTCAGCTTGTACTGAACTGCCTGACTCTCAGAGGGGATGTGACCTGGGTGATTGGCACCTGTGGAGGTGTGTTTGTACCAACAAGGACTTAGCCTCCACCTCCACCACCTTTGAGTATGAGAAAAAAATTAGATATAATAGCTGCTGGTGCTGGAGAGATGGCTCAGAGGTTAAGAACACTGGATGCTCTTCCAGAGGTTCTGAGTTCAATTCCCAGCAACCACATGTTGGCTCACAACCTACAGTGAGATCTGGTGCCTTCTTCTGGTGTGCAGACATGATGCAGGCAGAACACTATACATTGTAAATAAATCTTTAAAAAAAATAATAGCTTCCAATTATTGAGCTCCCTGCATGCCAATAAAGTGACAGATGTAATTGTCCTTAACCCGCCCTGAGGAGGACACAATTGTCCCTAACCACCCTGAGAGGAGGACACAATTACCATCCCCACTTTATAGATGAAGAAATCAAGGCTTAGACATAGTAGGTGACCTTCTAAGATGCCAAGCTAGTACTGGGCAGAGTCAGGTTGACACCCAGGACCCAGTAGCCCAAGCCTGGCAGAGAGTCTTGTATGCTGGGGTAAGACTCCAGAGCTTTACTGAGAGGCCACAGTTAGTGGCTATCACTAAGGGTCCCCTCCAAAGCCAGCAGAAACCTTCCCATTTCCTGACAACCTCTCACACTTCGGAACAGCTTAGCAAACCCTTACTGCCATACTAGGTTCACAGAGAGGGAACAGGAGACCACGGAGTCAACTGCACACAGTGGCACATGAAGCACTAAGGAGGCAGTGACAGGCACATCACTGTGAGTTTGAGGCCAGTTTGATCTGCACAGCATTCCACTTCAGCCAGAGTTAAATGTTGGGAAAAAAATCAGTGCCCCTGCCCTCTGGGAATGCCAAATGGGTCACTACAGAGGAGGAAGGGAAGAAGGAAGGGTGGATGCAGTAAAACTGAGGGCTTCCTGGAAGAGGCAATGACCAAGGCATATCTGAAGGCTGACTGTCTCTCTAGTTCCTGGGTTGTCACTTCTGACTTGGAGCCTGCATTCCAGACACACCTGATGGGAAGCTCTCAGCTGGGTCTCTACACAGGCTTCCTTGTTATACAGACACTTGAAGACACACACACGTGCACACAAACCCTCACATGCCTGGAAAAGTCTGCTCCACTAGCAAAGCCCATCTAAGCTATATTCACAGTCATCCCCAAGACAGGGCTGTACCCTATGGGTTCCTACAATGTGCCAACATGCTTATGTCTCTTCAGTGGCACTGATACCCCTGGGAATTACACACACACACACACACACACACACACACACACACACACGTGTGTGTGTGTACAGAACACATGAATCATTCACCTCACAAAGGCACACAAAAACTCATGCATACACAGACAAAACTGTTTGCTCTCCCTGGATCCTCTTGCCATTCCCAACTGCAGAACTCCACTAGACGGATGGCTTGCTTAAATGCTTGGGAGTCTCAGGGTAAATAAAATGCTAAAATGCTATGATCAGTTCAAATAAAAAAAAGCAACAACAACAAAAAAAAACATGTCACAACATCAGAGCATCGAAGTGTCTTCCAGCTGGGTGAATCCAAAAGCTCACCCAGGCTAGCTGTGACTACAAAGTACTGTTCACCACAGGGAGGCTATGACAGTTCAACAAGACAACACTCAAGAGGCACCTGTACATGGGGTGACTCAAGCGTGGCCAGTTTGATGTTTTGAGGCAATTGGAGGGAGCAGCGTACACACACACACAGGGGGTGGGGGGAGCGCTCACTAACATCCAGATCCACAGCTCAGCACTCTTCCAATTTCTTTGGCCAAAATCCAAAATAAGTACGTTTACGGTGAGACACACGCTAGCCACAACTGTAGGAAAAGCTCCATGAAGCGCCAGTCCTCCTGGCCACATACTGATAGCCCCTTCATCTCTTTATGTGTTATCTCTGAGTTCACAAGCAAGTCACACGGTAGAAGAGCCAGGCCTCACTTACCCAAGGTATCGGAGCCGCTTTCCACTGTCTCGTTGACTCTCCTTGCAACTCTGGCCACGGCCTCACCCATCTTCCTCAGCATGCAGACGTGGGGGTCCGGCTCCCAGCCTCCAGGCTGGTCTGCTGCTCACAAAGGGGTCTGTGCCTGAGGAAGACAGGACCATGAAGCACCCACCTGCCAGCCAGGGTTCCATGACCAGTATTCTCCCTAGGGACTCAGGTCATTAAGAAGTCCCCAGGCCACTCACCTCCTCCAGAGCCCAGCTCAGCCTCTGCAGGGGCTGCTCTGATCTGCCACCCAGAGGGTGAGGGCAGCTGAGCCTTACCACTTTCCCAAGGGGATCAACCTACACAAGAGCTTGAACCAGTGGCCAGGCAGGTATGAGGACTCAGATGGCCTGTGACTCAATAGGCTGGGCGGGGTGTTGAGGGAGAGGCCAGGTCCAGCTAACTGCTGGGGAAAGGCACCTGTCTATTCTGCAGTCTCCTGGCCAGGGCTCAATCCACACAAGTAGGCCAGCTGTCCTGCTCGCTGCCCCATCTACCAGGTTCCTACTACATGGCAGGAAGTGCAGAACCAAGGTAAACGGACCTTGGAGCCTGCAGGTGGGTGGTCTCTAGGAATCCCCTGCCGGTATGCCAGAGTGGAGGGAAGGTTACAGTGTCAGCACCCAGGCCTCATCTCGGCTTGCTGTGGAATTTATCTACAAGCAAAGAAGCAGCGCTGGAAGTGAGAAGGGAAACCGGATCACTGAGAAGATACTTAGAGAAGTGTGGAGGCTGGAGTGATGGCTCAGCGGTTAAGAGCACTGCTGCTCTTCCACAGGACCCGAGTCCAAGTCCCAGCACCTGCATGGACTCACAACCACACTCTTTGGCTTCTGAAGGCACCAGGCACCAGACATATATGTGGTGCAGATACACATGCAAGTGTATGTGGTGCAGAAACACCATATACATAAAATGAATAAAAAGACAGGCAAGACCCACCGGGCATTGGTGGTGCACGCCTTTAATCCCAGCACTTGGGAGGCAGAGGCAGGCTGATCTCTGTGAGTTCGAGACCAACATGGTCTACAGGAGCAAGTTCCAGGACAGCCTCCAAAGCCACAGAGAAACCCTGTCTCGAAACCCATGCCCCCCCCTCACAAAAAGACGGGCAAGGAAAGCAATTGATGGGTCATTGGAAAAATAGTCCTGGGGTGTAGCTTATCTGGTAAAATGCTTTACCAAACAGTCACAAAGGCCCTGGGTTCAATCCCCAGCACTAGGGAGTTTAAGATTTAAACTTCAAGGTCATCCTTGGCTACATTAAGTTAAAAGCCAGCATGGGCTACATGAAACCTTGTCTCAAGTAGTGATAGACAGATTAGATAGATAGATAGATAGATAGATAGATGAAAAAAGTCATAACAATGTCTCCAAAACCCTGTTATTACAGAGAAAGAAACCACAGCACAAACAATGACTAGGTACCAGGGACAAGCTCAAGATGAATGGGCCATAATCAGGTCTGGGTAGTACCACACTCAGTATTTGCTTCTTCACAGAAGTCACCCACATCACCACAAGGAGAAAGGAACCAAAGTCAATGCCAAAGGCCATCTCCCGTCCCTGTCCCCAGTCCTGAATTCAACAGTCACTCCAGCAAAGGAGCTCTGGCAAACCCACCTTAGTCAGAAGCCAAAGTCGGAAGAGTGACAAGGGCAGAAAGAAGAGATATGGGGACAGTGTCCAGAGCTGGCCATCAGGGCAGGTACAGTCAAGCCCACCCCTCCCTCACCCAGGAGATCGATGGCGTGTGTCCCGCCAAAAGGCTGACACAGGAAGGCCAGAACACACTGAAGATGGGAAAGGCCCCAAGTCCAACTCTACCACTGAGTAGCTGAGACGAGTGGGAGGAGGTCTCAACCACACAGGACACTGAGACTAGTAACACCTCTCTTGATGAGTACGTATGATCGTGCAAAACCCGTGTGCGCCTGTCTTACTCTGAGCCCAGGACTCATAAATACTCAACAAAAGCCATCTGGGAGGACACAAACAGGTGTGACACCAGCGCTGAGTGTTTTGTATATGACCCACAGGACTCTGAACAAACATCTGGGCAGAATTCATCCTTGAGGAATGAGTAGAGTTCCCATGGCTCCACTCCCAGGAAGAGCGCCTGACTGCTCTGGCCTCAGCAGTCCCTCCTCCCTCTGAGCTTCAGAGGTACTTAAATGATTAAGCACAAGTCCACTTGGGTTGTTTGTGAGCTTCAAAATTTCTCTCTTGTTCGGCATGATGGCACACACCTTTAATCCCAGCCCTTGAAGTGTAGTTGTTTGTTTTTTACTCTTTTGGCTCCTTAGCCTTTGGTGGACCCACCAGCCAGCTCCCAAATAAATCACACGGAGTCTTATTCTTACTTCTGAATGCCCGGCCTTAGCTTGGCTTGTTTCTAGTCAGCTTTTCTTAAATTATCCCATCTATCTTTTGCCTCTGGGCTTTTACCTTTCTCTTTTTCTGTATATCTTTTCTTTCCTTCTTACTCCGTGTCTGGCTGTGCGGCTGGCCCCTTTTCTCGCCCCTAGATCTTCTCCCAGATTTCTCCTGTTTATTCTCTCTGCTTGGCAGCCCCACCTGTCCTTTCTCCTGCCTTGCTATTGGCCATTCAGCTCTTCATTAGACCAATCAGCCTGTTTTAGACAGGCAAAGTAACACAGCTTCACAGAGTTAAACAAATACAACATAAAAGAATGCAACACATCTTTGTATCATTAAAACAAATGTTATGGGGCTGGAGAGATGGCTCAGAGATTAAGAGTACTGACTGCCCTTCCAGAGGTGCTGAGTTCAATTCCCAGCAACCCCATGGTGGCTCACAACCATCCATTATGAGATCTGGTGCCCTCTTCTGGTGTGCAGATATACATGGAAGCAGAATGCAGTATATATAATAAAATCTTTAAAAAAAAGCTTATGCTACACAGAATAAACAAATGTAACACATCTTAAAATAATATTCCCCAACAGGAGAATTCAAGGCCCACCTGGTCTGGTCTACATAGTGAGTTACAGGACAGGGAGACAAGCAGAATTCTGGAAAAGTTCTGAATGCTGTGCGGCAGCCCCAGTTGTAAGATGGAAAACATCACCTTCCCCAATGGAGCTGTTAGGAAAAGTAATTGATGGCAAATCACTTCTGAGGAAGGGCTTTGGAAGCCATTAAAGGCTTCCTACATTAAAGCGTGACCAATCAATAGATGATCAGACAAGGGTAGACTGGAAGTTTTCACATAAATTAAAGGTGGGTATGCTATTCAGCTGTGATGTGATTGTGAGCACTATTCAATTTCTCTGCCAGATCAGAAACCAGTCTCACCTAGACTCCAAACATGGGGCTGGAGTACTTAAACCTTGACCATAGCTCTGACCCAGCCCTTAGAGGCCAGAACTTTACCACCTTATCTGTAGCCCTGAGATCTCTGCAAAGAAACCACTGCGACACTCCGGCCTGCCTCACCAGATGGTCCTATATTTAGTTACTGTTGTGGTCAACTGGGAACTTTAGAGCCTGGCAGCCGCTCTGTGAAGCAACCGGAGCCTCTGGAGCCATGTGCACGAGCTGCTCCACTGCTGGCTCAGGCCAGGCTCCGGGACCCTGCCAAGTCCAAGAGTTGGTGTGGGGAGATGAGGAGCATAGTGCTTGTTCGCACCCCAGCAGTCCCAGAAGTCCTCTCTAGACCAGAACAGAGGTGACCCACTTTCCCACCCAGGGGAAAGAGCCCGCTGGGGAGTGAGCCGGACGTGTAGGCGCCGGGTTTCTGAGTCTTGGGGAGCCCCGCGTGAGCATCCTCAGACCGTACCTGCCCGTGACTGTAGGACAGTGGCCAAAGACAGGATTCCCCCAGAACTCATGCTCGCTGCTAGTGGCTGCTCGCCTCTAGCACTACGCTGGCCTGGCAGGCGGGGACTGGGGCAAATAAAGCAAACAGAGCAGGGGAGGCTGGCGATCACTGGGACCGGGGGCGTCCAATGCTGCCAGGGGCGGAGAGGCACACTCTCGGAGCGACATGCGCAGCTGCCTCTCCCCGAGAGCACGGGCGTCTCCCTGGGGAAACGGAAGTAGGCTGTCCCGGAGCGCTAACCACGAACCGCCCACTCCCCCGAACGAACTCGGGCGGGCGAGTCCACGCCTCAGGACACCACCCGAGCCGCAGCTCAGTGCTACCAGGTGTTCTGGGGGAGGGAAAAAGGACACCGCCAAGCCTGGGACCCTGTTTTCCCTGCTTCCCCAGCCTCTGACACGCTGGGGCCTCTGGCTACCGTTGCTCTGCGTGACGCGAAGCCTGTGGGCCTCTAGAGGCAGCACTTACAGCGACAAGGCGTCCTAGAGCCCTGAGCCCAGCAGTCACGCTCCCTCGGCGGCGGCCGCCCTCACCCGGTGCAAATTCTGAACCCAGGGGGCGGAGCTCGAGGGGCGGAGCCCAAGGGGCAGCCAGCTCTGCGCGCATGCCGCTTGGCCAATAATGATGCCAGGATGAAAGCTAGGGCGGGGCGGGGCCGGAGCTCCGGCCGCGTGAACCAATCAGCGCTCAGCTCCTCCTGCACGCTCGGAAACCTCGGGGGGAACCGCTTTGTGTAGAGTCAGCCCGAGCCAGAGCGCTGGGGGCGGGTGCTTGCGCCTACATCTTTAGGATGCTGTTCCAGGCTGAGTTTTCTCCATATGGGGCAGATCAGGGAACTTTGAAAAACGTGAAGAAACCACACTAATTGAGGCCGCATTGTAGTTTCATCTCTCCAAAACGCAGAAAACATGGAATTGAAGTCTATAAATACCTATTTCACGGAGTCATTGCGGGCATTGTTGAAGGGGCTGTTGACTGCAACTATGCTACAACGCAAAAAAAGAAAAAAAAAAAAAAAGGCAACTCTTACGTCAAAGGGGATCAGAGATGGATTATCCTGGAGTCAAATACGAGCGAGCCTAGCTCTAGAACACAGATGAAGTTTATTACATGTTCCAACGTGTTAACAGTTTGACGAAGTTGTGTGTTTTTCCTTTTTGTTTTGCTTTAAAGATTTATGCGTGTTTGCCTGCATGTGTATCTGTGCACCACTTGTGTGTCTGGTACCTTCAGAGGCCAGAAGGGTTATGGAAAACCGTGAGCCACCATGTACATGCTGGGAACTGAGCTCTGGTCCTCTGTACAGACCTTAAATACCCTTCTGTTGAGCCATCTCTCCAGCATCTTACTGAAGGTTTTATAGCAACAGAACAAAGAAAGTCATAAATCGCCAGGCAGTGGTGGTGCTGGCCTTTAATCCCAGCACTCAGGAGGCAGAGGCAGGTAGATCTCTGTGATATCAAAGCCAGAGCCTGATCTACAGAGTTAGTTCAGGACAACTAGGGCTGTTAGACAGTTTGTCTTGAAAAACCAAAAAGAAAAAAGAGGTTATAAATCCAGGCACTTTTCAAGTATATTGGTGAGGATCCCAGGTAATCAGGCTACAGCAAAGAAGGAGGAAAAAAAATTTCAGCTTATAGGCCTCAGATGCTAGTCTGAGGGCAATCAACCCTTTGGTTGGCTGAAAACTAAGGGTCTGTTTATATACTCAACGATTTACAGATGTTAGGTTAGGTAGTGAGCAGGGCAAGCAGTAGTTAAATGGTATAAAGATGCCACAAAATAACCTGATAGGGACATACAACGTTCCAACCTCTTTGTAGCACCAAAGTTCAATTCAGTAGGGGCTGGAGAGATGGCTCAGAGGTTAAGAGCACTGACTGTTCTTCCAAAGGTCCTGAGTTCAATTCCCAGCAATCACATGGTGGCTCACAGCCATCTGTTATGAGATCTGGTGGCCTCTTCTGGTGTGCAGATATACATGGAAGCAGAATATTGTATATGTAATAAATAAATAAAATCTTTAAAAAAATATTGAATTAAAAAAAAATTCCAACTCTCTGTAACTCCAAAGTTCTAATCAGCAAATCAGACTGCAAAAGGCGTGATTCTTTTCAGTATTTTTGACTCACAATGCCTACACTAGCAGTCAGGTCCACAGCTTCTAAAATGTAACCACCTTGAATACCTCTTATTATGTAACTGTTTCTAAAAACACCCCATCCTACAGGAATCTCCTTAAGCAATAAGCAATTCAAAGTGGCCTGAGGAACTTCCTTAAACAGGAAGGTAAATAACTCAAAATAGCTTCAGGAAGTCCCTGAAACTGACTAGATTCACTAGGCCTCCTACCAGAGTAAGCAATATACTTGACAAACAATGTCTTGCTTTAGGGATGCACCTGCCATGGGCTCTTGGTTTGGAGTCCCCTTTCCTCCATTCTTGAGATCTCTGTGAAAAGAGACAAGACACTTAGGGACGCCTTTATTGCCTAATGGAGCAGAGCACATACTTAAGACATGAGAGTAAACACTGGCCCCAAGGACCACTCACCTGTCTACTTTTTAGGCAGGCCTTATGTTGTTTCTGAACAGATAATTTTTCCTGAGTAAATTTTTCATGAGGTGCCTCCTTGAATTGAGAGAGAGAGAGAGAGAGAGAGAGAGAGAGAGAGAGAGAGAGAGAGAGAGAGAGAGAGAGCTGGGTGGTGGTGGTACATGTTTAATTCCAGCACTTCAGAGGCACAGGCAGGCAGAGGCAGAGGCACTTCTCTGTGAGTGAGAAGCCAGGCTGCTCTAAGAGTGAGTACCAGAGAAACCTGTTTAAAAAAAAAAAAAGAAAGAAAGAAAGAAAAGAAAAAGTGCCTGTGTGTGTATCTCTGTGTATCTCTGTGTGTGTGTGTGTGTGTGTGTGTGTGTGTGTGTATGTGTGTGTGTGTGTGTGTTGCTAACTTGTGAGTGCAGACACATGCATACATAAGTGGAGATCAGAGAACAGTTTCTGCTGTCAGTCCTCACCTTCTGCCTTGAGACAGAATCTTGAGCTATACTTTGTCAGAATGCCTCCGGCTAGATGGGGACCTTATGAGGCTTACGATTTCCAGAGCCAGGTCTATTAATAACCTTCCAGACAGTTTAGGTTGTCACATCTCCCAGGGCCTTAAGACTCAGGCCTTATCCCTCTGACCAGCCAATAGAGTTCTGCAATTTTAGTCCTTGGTTTTCTAAGCTGTTGGG
Organism: Cricetulus griseus; assembly: GCF_003668045.3. Classification (NCBI taxonomy): domain Eukaryota; kingdom Metazoa; phylum Chordata; class Mammalia; order Rodentia; family Cricetidae; genus Cricetulus; species Cricetulus griseus. Next base: position 275,681,141 of record NW_023276806.1, read on the forward strand.
TATAAGTCAGTCCCTGTGCCTTTCAGGTCTGCTAATGTTTACATAGCTGCCTGACATCACTGTATACCCTTTACAGGGAATAGGGGAAGACAAACAAGAGGAGATCGTCTCACCCTCTAACATACACACACACACACACACACACACACACACACACACACACACTATGGGGAGGTCTGGAGAATGAATGTTGAATTTGGCCACTGAGGGGGCTTAGGCAGCACAGCACATTCTAGGGCCCTTAGGGTTTGTGTCCCCCTAAAAGATACGCTAATTCTAATTCCTAGAGCTAGAAGTATAGCTCAGCTGATAGACTGTTTGTACTTGCAGGAGCCCTGGGTTTGGTCCCCAGAACCTCAAAAACCAGGCATGCCAGTGGAATCCCAGAACACAGAAGGGGGAGGCAGGAAGTTCAAAGGTCAAGATCATGCTCAGCTACTGTGGTGGTTTGGTATGGCCCCCATAGATATTCATGTGTTTGAATGCTTGACCCTTATACAGTGGCACTATTAGGAGGTGTAGCCTTGTTGGAATAGGTGTAGCCTTGTGGGAGGTAGTGTATCACTGTGGAGGTCTTATAAGCTCAAGTCTAGTCAGTGTAATAGTTTTTCCTTCTTCCACCTGTGGATCAAGATGTAGGACTCTTGGCTCCATCTCCAGTTTTGTCTGTCTGCTGGCTGCCTTGCTTCCTGCCATGATGATAATGAACTAAACCTCAGAAACTATAAGCCATCACCAATTAAATACTTTCCTTTGATTGCGTGAGCCTTCCCATGGTGCCCTTGACCTCTCTTGCTCCTACACTCCTTTCTACTCCTCATCTGCAGGATTCTGAACTCTGCTTAATGTTTGGCTGTGGATTCTGCATCTGCCTTCATCAGTTGCTGGATGGCACCTCTCTGGTGACAACTGGGCCAGGCACCAATCTGGTCACATGAAACCAGGTTCACCTGGGCTCATAGGGGCTCGAAGAGCCTGAACGGACAATCAAGGAGCCTGCATGGAACTGACATAGGCACTTTGCATATATGTTACAGTTATGTAGCTTGGTCGTCTTGTGGGACTCCTAACAGCAGGAACAGGGACTGTCTCCAATTCTTGTACTGACTTTTGGGACCCTGCTCCTTATACTGGATCTTCTTGCCTAGCCTTAATACATGAGGTGCTTACTGCAATTTGATATGCCATGTTTTATTGATACTCTTGGGACACCTGCCATTTCCTTGATGGAGATGGAAGAGAAGGGGATTGGGAGGTAGGTGGGAGGGGGGAAGGGAAGAGTCTTGAAGAGGAGGATGGGGGAGATTACGGCCAGGATGTAAAATAAACAGATAAATAAAAAAAATAAATGTTTTCTGTTATAAGAGTTGCCATGGTCATGGTGTCTCTGCGCAGCAATAAAACCCTAATTAAGACAGCTACCTAGTTGGTTCAAAGAAGCCTGGGCTACACAAGACAATTCTAAAAAGAAGAATTTAAAAAGCGAAACAAAAAGAAAAAAAAATCTCCTAACCCCACAGTACCTCAGAACAAGGCCTTATTGAAGATAAGGTCATTGTAGATCTCATTAGTGAAGATAAGGTCACACTGGAGTGCGCTTGGTGGCCCACGAGGGGAGGGGGGCATGTACAGCACACCATATAATGATGGGAATGAAGAAATGTTCCTGTAAGGAGAGGAATAAAGGGATAGTTGGTGGACCAGAAGATAGCAATAGGCAAGAATAGGCCTCAAGTCCTCCCAGAGGGAACGGATCCTGCCAAGTTCATTTCTGACCTCTAGATCCCTGAACTGAGAGAGAATAAATATCTGTTGTTTTGAATTACCCAACTGGGCACAGTGGCGCATGCCTATTGTCCCAGCTATTCAGAAGGTCTCATATATTTGAGCCTCTGAGTTCAAGAACAGACTGGGCAGCATACCTAAATGTTGGGAGCACAGCACAAAGGTCCTTGTGCCTACAGATATCCAGAGAAACCAGGAATGTAAAGCACCAGGGTTAACTTTCTAATGGGAAAGATTTAAAAAAAATAAAAATAAAAAACTGTTTTTCCATCCAGAAAGCTGAGAATTGGAGGTGATGAATAGCTTGGTGATCTGAGTTATCTGTCTGTCCAGGCCATATCAAGTTCTCACAACCAGGACCAAAGGTGGCCAGTAATCTAAATGACCCTTACAGCCAGGGCTCCCCAAACTCCCACAACCAGGATCAGAGGTGGCTAATAGGCCAAATGACATCTATGCTATCCATATGACCAAGACCAGGCCAGACCCTTTCTTAGGCCCTTAAGCTAATACAGGTAGCCTTTCTCTAGAATCCATCTCCTTGGAAGAAATAACATGTATACTGAGTAGCTTTTCAATGTTCAGAAGGCAGAGGCAGGTGGATCTCTCTGAGTTTCTGTAGAATGAATTCCAGGACCATGAAAAAAGCATGTTTCCCTCTCTCAGCAGGCCGCCTTCCTGATTTTTGCTGTATTAGCACCACCCAGCGGTGATGCTGAGTTGCACATGCAGGCTCAGAGAACTTGCTAGACTCCAATCTCATTGTGGAGCGGGGGTCATCAAACATCAGGGAATCAGCCAGTGTTACTGTTGTATGATAAAGAAAGGTCTGCACCCGAACCTTGTTGTTTATTTTTTTTTAGGCGAGAAATCTAACAACTGGGAGCTGGAGAGATGACTCAGAGGTTAAGAGCACTGGATGAAAGGCATGGTGATGCAAACCTTTAATCCCAGCACTTGTGAGGCAGAGGCAGGTGGATCTCTGAATTCAAGACCATCCTGGTCAACAAAGTGAGATCCAGGACAGCCAACAGAGAAACAGAGAAAACCTGTGTTCAAAAACCAAAAGCAAAGTAAAACAAAACAAAACAAAACAAACAAAAAAGAGCATGGATGTTCTTCTCTCTAGAAGGGTTAAGTTCCCACCATGGACATGGTGACTCACGCCTACAATCCCAGCACTCAGGAGGCTGAAGAATGATGATTGTTAATGAGTTCAAGGCCAATCTGGGCTACATAGTAAACTCCACAACAGCCTGGACTACAGCATGAGTTTGTCTCAAGAAACAAACAAACAAAACTGTTGGAAAAGTAGATTTTGGACATTCCTGTCTTAGGCTACTTGACTGTCATAACAAAAACCACAGGCTGTGAATTAGACAACAGAAGTCATTTTCTTACAGTTCCAGGGCCTGGAAGGCCATGGTCAATGGGAGCTGATGGCAGCCCAGTGGAAGCTGCCTTCTAGCTGATCTCAGAGCAGCAGCCTCCAACTGGAGTCTCCCTAGGAGTGAGTCCATTTGGCCATGATCACATCCCTGCAGATTTCTCCAAAGATACCAGGCTTCAGCATGAGAATCTCAAGGAAGATGGCAAGTTAACTCCTGGTGCGGTGGTTTGAACAGGTGTGGCCCCCAGAGACTCATGTGTTTGAATGTCTGGCCCATAGGGAGTGGCATTATTAGGAGGTGTGGCCTTGTTGGAGGGAGTGTGTCACTGGGGTCTCCTCTGCTCAAGCTATGTCCAGTGTGCACATAGACTGCTTCTGCTGCCTGCAGATCAAGATGTTGAACTCTCAAGTCCTTCTCCAGCACCATGTCTGCCTGCTCACTGCCATGCTCCCAGGCACCATACTCCCCGCCATGATAATAATGGGCTAAACCTCTGAAACTGTAAGCCACTCAAATTCAATGTTTTTCTTCATGGGACTGGAGAGACAGCTCAGCAGTTAGAAGCAATGACTGCTCTTCCACAAGGACCCAGGTTCCCATCACTCACATGGCGGCTCACAGCTGTGTGTAACTCTAAAATCTCTCACACTCTCACACAGACATACATACAGGCAAAACACCTTTGTACATAAAATAAAAATAAATAAATAATTTAAAACAACGTTTTCTTTTATAAGACTCCTAGAATTCATAGCTCATGCCCAGAATCCCAACACTGGGGAGGCAGAAGCAGAAAGATCACTGGGACTTATTGGTTAGCCATCCTCATCAAGTCGGTGAGCTCCAGGATGATGAAAAGACCTTAACTCTAGAAAGGGGGGTCTGACGTAAGCAAGCATGGTTGACCCATGACCACCACATGTGTTCACAGGAGCACCTACATACAACCAAACACATACAAAGAATAGTTTTGAAGACATAGGCCAGTCCATACAATCCATACTGAACTCTATGATGTACTGGCATTTCCTGGACTTTTTTTTCTTTTTCTAGGGATTCCCCTTCTTGACTAGGCTGGCTGGAACTTCTAGGATTAAGTCAAACTTTAGCCTCAGCATTTCCAGTAGCTAGGACTACAGGTATAGCCACCCTGGCCTGACTCATATGCCTTCAATAAGATGGCCACACTGGAACTATCTCCTCCTCGACACACCCTGCCTTCTCCCTCCAAGTTTTTCAACCTCTGACCTTGAAGGTGCAATAATGAGAGGATTGCCAAGTGTATTGTCTGTAGATCCAGATACAAGATGTTCCTGTGTGAGAAGAAAGAGCCTGGAACTTCTGTTGGAAGCACACTCCTGCCAAGCCAGGGAGGTGGCTTAGGGACACTGCGCTACCAAAGCATGACCGTGAGGGTCCCCAAGCACACTTGACTTATTCATTCACCTGTGCCACAGTAAAAGCAAATTTGAGGATTTATGGTCTAGCCTCTCCTCAGACCAGTTTAACCTCTAACCACTGACCTTTGGTCAATTGCCACTCCACATCTCACACAGAATGCCCTTCATGACGAATAAGTATCTACTCAAAAGCAGTCATCAGGCCAGGTATGGTGGCATGCACTTTTAATCCTAGCACTCCGGAGGCAGAGGCAGGTGGATTTCTGTGGGTTGACACTAGCTGGATCTACATAGGGACTCCCAGGCCAGCCAGGTATACAGAGTGAGACCCTGTCTCAAAACAAAACAAAAGGAGGTAATTAGAGAGGATAAAATGGCTCAGCAGGTAAAGGTTCTTGCTGCCAAGTCTGAATGTGATCCTTGGACCCACAAGGTAGAAGGAGAGAATTGACTCAAAATAGTTGTCCTTTGAATTTCACATATTTACCATAGCATGCACACCTTCTTCCAGAGAGATAGATAGATAGATAGATAGATAGATAGATAGATAGATAGAGTTAATTTTTAAAAAGAAAGAGAGAAGATAGGTGGCTGCACATGCCAGGCGCTGTGCTGGGCCCCAGCACTGCAGAGAGCACACAGCCTACTCTCACAGGAACTACTTTTGGTGACAGGGTAGTTGGTGGACAGTGACACATTAGAACGAGTCATGTTGGGGAGAGGCTGCTGTGCCCTAAGAGCTTGCCCCGAGAACACTGGACCTAGGAGCAGTCCTGGGAAAGAACTCTTAGTGGGGTAGAAACAAGGAAGGAAGACAGGCCTGGAAAGTTTCCTAAGCTGCCTGGAGAGCAAAGTGCCACATTCACACAGCTCTTTGAAGGTGAAAGGACATTGCACTTAGTGGATTAACACAAAGAAGTTACACGCCAGCTATTTTTCTTTCTTTTTTTTCCCCCCTTTTTTTGCCAGATCTTTCTTCACAGAGGATCCTCTGCAGGGCTTCAGAGAAGGTGCCAATCAGGGCAGAATGCTCACATGGAGAGTCGACTGAGGAGGGATGAATTCCATGTTCACTCTGGGCGTTGGCAGAATTAAATTTCTTTGTGGTTGTAGAACTCAGGGAGTCAAGTGCCTTGCGGCTTTGTTGGTGCCACACACACCTCCATCAAACTCAGAGCCTTGTACATGAGAGGTAAGTGCTCCACCACTGAACTGTTTCATCATCCGCCCCCCCCCAACCCCACCCCGAGGAAACATTAAAAACAAAAAACCATTTGTTCAGCTGGGCTTTGGTGGCTCACACCTAAAATTCCAGTGCTCCAAAAGCTGAGGCAGGACTGTGAGTTTCCAGGATGACTGTGCTCCAGTAAGACCTGTCTCCAAAACAGAAACCAATGAACACAAAAGCCAGCTACAGGCACAGTGGCCACCCCTGTAATTCTACCACTGAGGAGGTGGAGGCCAGAGGATCTGGAGTTAAAGGCCAGCCTGAGCCACACAGGGAGTTAGAAGCTAGTCAGGGCTATATGAGATCTTGTCATAGAGAGAGAAAAAGACTTCACACCTAAATGAGGAAGATACAGACCAACATTCTGAGGACTCAAATCTTGTGACTGAAAGAGTTTATCCGGGTGACTGCAGGATCATGGGCGATTCAGAGCAGCTGTTTGTCTGAAAGCTCACCATCCCTGACTATCAAGCTTCCTAATTTATGTGGCTGAAAGTCTACAGCAGAATTCTAGGCAAGCCTGGCTCACAGCGCCCCCTTGTGTTAAAGTATCAGTTATGACTCCAGACTCAATCCAGGTAAGGTGTTTTTTTGTAGAACACCCTGTCCTTGCCACAGTGCTATGATTCCATTCAGCTTGCAGCTTCCTTCTTCCAAGCCAGTGAGCGGGAAGCCAGGGACAGACACTGACCTGGGACTACAGTGTTTTCTAGGTGAATGCTCTGCTCCTGAGCTTGTTGTGTGACTTTTCTAGGGAAGATATAAAGGGAACATCTATGCCCCAAATAAGCAGAGTACAGACTGAACATAGACAAACCCTAATGTCACTTAAGGACAGGAATGGCCTCCTGCGCCTTTGCTGTATTCCATTGGAGGAAGCCTGAGGTCCCACCCACACTGAGGGTGTGACATCAGGAGGAGGGATCTTGAGGTTCACCTTGACATCTGGTTGCTGTAAAGTCACAGCCAGGAAAAGAGAGGCGTGTGCAAAGTACCTGGGACTGGGAAGCATGGCCACCAGAGCAACAGGAAGAAAGTGAGAAGGAGTAGGGTTGATGAGAAGGATGCTCTATTGAGCTTTATTATTATTATTATTATTATTATTATTATTATTATTATTATTCTCAAGGTTTATTTTGTGTGCACTGGTGTTTTGCCTGTATGTCTGTGTATCACATGCATGCAGTACCATGGAGGCCAGAAGAGGGCATTAGACCCTTTGAAACTGGAGTCACAGATAGTCATGAACTGTCACTTGGGTGCTGGGAATCAAACCCAGGTCCTTTGTGTGAGCAGCAAGTACTCTTTTGTGTGGGTTTTTTTTTTTTCTTTTTCTTTTTTTGGAGTTTTTTTGTTTGTTTGTTTGTTTGTTTTCTTTTGTTCTTTGAGACAGATTTCTCTGTGTAGCTTTGGAGTCTGTCCTGGAACTCACTATGTGGACCAGGCTGGCCTCCAACTCACAGAGCTCCTCCCGCCTCTGACTCAGAGCGCTGGGATCAAAGGCATGCACCACCACCGCCTGGCTGCAACAAGCACCCCCATAGGGCTTCTCAAAAATTCTAAGAGATGGGCTGGAGAGAAGGCTCAGAGGTTAAGAGCACTGACTGCTCTTCCAGGGGTCCTGAGTTCAATTCCCAGCAACCACATGGTGGCTCACAACCATCCGTTATGAGATCTGGTGCCCTCTTCTGGTGTGCAGATATACATGGAAGCAGAATGTTGTATACATAATAAATAAATAAAATCTTTTTAAAAAATTCCAAGAGACATGGAGAGCTATGGAAGAGAGGTTGGTGACACAACCCAACATACATGGCCGGTCACTGACACTATAGGTAAATGGCCCCATCCAGAATCATCCAGTAGACAAGGGGTTGATGCCAAGGCAGGTGGGCCCCACAGCCAGCTGGGAGCTCCATGAAGGTAATTTTGATTCAGCACTGAACCTGGAGCCAGGACTGCAGTAGGTACTAAGTGAATATGTGAGAATAAATTACTCCGATCAATAGGAAACCAGGTGGCTTGTCCACACTCTGCTCCAAGAATCAGATCCCCGATAGCCTAACCTGTCTTCTACTCTGAGCCCCACTATGCCAACCCATACAGAATTCCCCTTGACAAGCTTGAGATCCACCCAAGAGATGGCACAAGTTCCTGGGACAGCAACCCTTGCCTCAACTTGGCAAGCACTGCCCTTGGCTAGAAGGCTGGGTACACAGTGTGCCCTGCCTGTGGGCTGAGGCGGGAGCAGGGTGTGGCCCATACTCACTGTTTGGATGACAGTGCATTTCCATTCCAACCATGCTTTCTCTCATTGGAGCTGATTCTCTCATACCCAGCACATTCCACCAGATGTAACGTGGCTGTTGTGGGCTCTAACCTTGCTTTTACCCTGCAGGCCTGTGGCTTCTACTGATCTGTAGAATCGGTATTGGGTCTGTAGAATCCTCTAGTGAATGTCAGCATGGAGAAGAAGGATAGGAGCGACAGGTTGACCTGTAGCCAGCAGATTCCAAACTGGCTTCAAAGGCTCCCTTAACCAGGGCTATGTAACCTTAAGCAAGCTATACCCCTTTTCTTATTCCCTCCCTCCCTCCCTCCTTCCCTCCCTCCCTCCCTCTTTTCCATGTGTGTACATTTTGTATGCTCGTGTGGGTATGTGCATATGTGTGTATAGGGGTAGGTGTGTATGGAGGAGGCCAAAGATGCTTCAACTTTTAACTTTTTATTTAAGTGTACATGTATGCATGTGACTATGCTTGTGTGTGCCAGCAAAATCCAGAAGAGGGTTAATCCCCTGGAGCAGAGTTCCCTGTTGTTGTGAGCTGCCTAATGCGGGTGCTGAAAACTGAACTCAGGTCCCCTGGAAGAGCAGCCAGTACTCTTAAATGTTGAGTCATCTCTAGCTTCTCCATCTCCCCAGCCTCTCCATCTTCCCAGCCTCTCCACCTCCCCAGCCCTCCATCTCTCCAGGCTCTTCATCTCCCCAGCTCCTCCACCTCCCCAGCCCCTCCATCTCCCCAGCCCTCCATCTCCCCAGCCCTCCATCTCCCCAGCTTCTCCACCTCCCCAGCCCTCCATCTCTCCAGGCTCTTCATCTCCCCAGCCCTCCATCTCCCCAGCCTCTCCATCTCCCCAGCCCTCCATCTCCCCAGCTTCTCCATCTCCCCAGCTTCTCCATCTCCCCAGCCCTCCATCTCCCCAGCCTCTCCATCTCCCCAGCCCTCCATCTCCCCAGGCTCTCCATCTCCCCAGCTCCTCCATCTCCCCAGCTCCTCCATCTCCCCAGCCCTCCATTTCCCCAGCCCCTTCACCATAGTTTTTGAGACTGAGTCTCCGCTGGACCCGGAGCATACTACCTGGCTCACCTAGTGGGCCAGCTAGCTCCAGGGATCCTCCTGCCTCTGCACCTCCTCCAGTGCTGGAATTAGAGCCAACATAGCTCTTACATAGCTCAACATAGTTCAGTGTAGACTCTGAACTCAGGACCTCATGGTTGCATGGCAGGCATTTTGCCAAATGGGCCACCTCCCCATTACCTAACCCCTTTTTCTGAAATCTGTCATGAGAGAGAGTGAGCATCATCCACCACCAGGACCTCCAAAGGGATGGATATTGGGAGTAAAGCATGATTCATGCTGGCATAGCAGGGCAGACAGACATAGTGCTGTCCTGCCTACCCTTCTCCAGCTTTGGTACCTTCCTGAAACTTCCTGGATCTGTTTGATGCCCAATGACTATCCCTGTCAGTCAAACCTTGGCTGACCCTGACATGAACCCTCAGAAGTGTGTCCCATGAGGACTGGGTTTCCTCCCCAGAATTTTCAGACTCCGAGCTTGCAGCTCACTGTCACATATACAATATACACAACAAGCTGGTGGGAGAGCCAGCGCCTGGGCACTACGAGCCATTCCCAACAACTCTGGGAAATCTTTAGAGCTGGAGAGATGATTGAATCAATAAAGCATCTGACAAGCTAGAGAGATGGCTCAGCAGTTAAGAGCACTGGGCTGCTCTTTCAGAAATCCTGGTTTCAATTCCTAGCACCCAAATGGCAGCTCACAACTGTCTTAACTCCTGTTCTGGTGGATCTGACACCACACAGACATGCATACAGGCAAAACACCAGTGGTGGTTTGAAAAAAAATGGCCCCCCAAAGGGAGTGTCACTATTAGAAGGTGTGGCCTTGTTGGAGCAGGTGTGGCCTTGTTGGAGGAAGTGTGTCACTGTGGAAGTGGGCTTTGAGGTCTTTTTCTCAAGCTTCACTAGTGTGACAGTCAGTCAACTCCCTGCTGCCTTCTGGTCAAGATGTAGCACTCTCAGTTCTGGCACCATGTCTGCCTGCACGCTGCCACCATGTCCCCATCATGACGATAATGGACTAAATCTCTGAAACTGTAAGCCAACATGAATTAAATGCTTCCTTTGTAAGACTTGCTGTGGTATCTCTTCACAACAATAAAAACCCTAACTAAGACAACACCAATATATATTAAATAAATAAATAAATGATAAAAATAAACAGTTTGACATGCAAGTGTGAAGACCCAAGTATAACCTACATAAAAAGCCTGGTGTTGCCAGGCGTTGGTGGTGCACACCTTTAATCCCAGCACTCGGGAGGCAGAGACAGGTGGATCTCTGTGAGTTCGAGGCCTGCCTGGTCTCCAGAGAGAGTGCCAGGATAGGTTCCAAAGCTACACAGAGAAACCCTGTCTCGAAAAACCAAAAAAAAAAAAAAAAAAAAAAGCCTGGTGTTTTGGTGCAGCCTTGGAATCCCAGCACTTGAGAGGTAGAGACAGGAGAGTTCTGGGACTCCTAGGCCAGCCAGCCTTGCTGAATCAGGAAGCTCCAGGTTAAGTGAAGGTGAAGGAAGGGGCTGGTGAGGTGGCTTGGCTGCTAAAGGTACTTACCAGCAGGCTTGGTGACCTGAGTTCAACCCCCAGAACTCATATGAAGGTGAAAGGGAAGAAAATAACTCTGCAAAGTTATCTTCTGACTTCTCCATGCACTAATAGTAACAATGAAGAAAATGAAAATTTACAACAGAAATATCAACAACAATAAAAAAAGTGGAGATCAATTTTGAGAAAGAGGCCCCAACATTGACCTCTAGCCACCACCACCAAACACACACACACACACACACACACACACGCACGCACGCACGCACGCACGCACGCGCAAGCACAAGCACAAGCACAAGAAATTTTTAGAGGTACCCCAGGTCACATTGGCAAGCTAGTTGTCTGGAGCTGCTTCCTCCATGGTAAAATAGAAGTGGTGATTCTTACTATGGAGGACAGGCAGGGTGTCTTAGGGTTTCTCTGTGCTAAAACATCATGGTTGAAAGTAACTTGGGGAAGAAAGGGTTTATTTCATCTTACAACTTGTAGTCTGTTCTTTGGGGAAATCAGGGCAGGAACTAAAGACAAGAACCTGGAGGCATGAGCTGATGGAGGCTATGGAAGAGTGCCGCTTACTGGCTAACTCTTCAAGGCTTGCTCAACTTCCCCCCATGACCCCCAGACAGGGTTTCTCTGTGTAGCCCTGGCTGTCCTGGAACTCACTCTGTAGACCAGGCTGGCCTTGAACTCACAGAGCTCTGCCTGCTTCTGCCTCGGGAATGCTGGGATTAAAGGTTTGTGCTACCACCTGCTACAGCCTGCCTTCTTATATCAGCCAAGACCACCTGTCCAGGGGTGGCACCACTGGACCCTCCCATATCAATCACTACTTAAGAAAAACATACTACAGACTTCCCCATAGGTCAAGCTGGTAGGGACATGTTTTTTTGTTTTTGTTTTTTTTTTTTTTTCAGTTCAGGATTCCTCTTCCAAAATGAGTCTAGCCTGTGTCACGTTGACATAAAAACTAGTCAGCTCCTAGGTTGTCAGGGCAGCACTCAGTGACTGGACACCATGACATCATCATCGATTTCTCAGTAGCCAGCCCCTGGCTTTTGCTCAAGGCCCAGTGAGGTCTGCAGGAGTGCTGGTGAGGGATGGATGCTTAGGGACACCATGCTCACTTTAAGAAAGCAGCCAGCAAAACCGAGCGGTAGTAGCACACGCCTTTAGCCCCAGCACTAGAGAGGCAGAGGCAGGCGGATCTCTGTGAGTTCGAGACCAGCCTGGTCTACAAGAGCTAGTTCCAGGACAGCCTCCAAAACCACAGAGAAACCCTGTCTCGAAAAAGAAAAAGAAAAAAAAAAAGAAAGAAAGAAAAAGCAGCCAGCAGCAGTCAGGACAGAGTGCAGAGGGGGAGTGCAGAGACAGGGGGTGCAGAGGGAGGGGGTGCAGAGGGAGGGGGTATGAAGGGAGGGAGTGCAGAGAGAGGGGGTGCAGAGGGAGGGGATACAGAGGGAGGGGTGCAGAGGTTGGGAGTGCAGAAGTCTATCTGATGGAAGCCAGAGTTCCTTCTTAGCTCCATCAAGCCATGCATCACCCCCTCTGATAAATCAGTTACCTTCTTAGAGCCTTGGTTTCCTCATCCATAAATGATAGATAAGAAAAGCAAACAGCCTGTCTCCATCACAGCCTGTGGCTCCCAAGATAATGATTACAAAACTGCTTTGTAAAGTGGAAAAGTGTTTTTCAGGATGAGGGACCATCAGCCTTCCATGATACAGATCTGGTGTGGGCGGCTGAATTGCCTCTGCTCTCAGGAAGCCAGACACACAGAGGAAACCTGGAGCAAGTATGTGTAAAGGGGTGAATTTGGGGAAGTCAAACTGTCAAATCACTGCCTTGGGAACAATTCAGCCACTGTCAGCTAATAAAACTTTAGTTATATGAATAAAATTTAAAACTTCCAGGACACAGTTGCCTATATGTGATAGTATTTCCATGCTGTGTTTTGACAAAACACCAGATATGGCTCCAGAGAGTTCTGTGGCTGTGGAGTCCTTAACCTCAAACTGTCAGAATAGCATCATTCAGATGTTATCCAACCAGAGGCCAAGAGGGATACTCCTAAGTATTCATTGCTGACTCTATTTTTGGGGGAGGTGGGGAAGTATTTCTGCTCAGACATGGTAGAACATGCCTGTGATTTCAATACTTTAAAGTCAGAGTTGGGAAAATTGCAAATTCAAAGCCAGATTGCAACACATAGCAAGATCCATCTTCTTTGTTTTTTGTTTTGTTTTGTTTTATGACAGGCTTTTATTATGTAGCTCTGACTGTTCTGGAACTCACTATGTAGACCAAGGTGGACTCAAACTCAGAGATCTGCCTGCCTCTGCCACTACCATCCAGCAGCTAGACTCATCTTAGAGCTACAGTCAAACATCAAAAATCAGGGAGGGAGAAGACATAACATTTCAAGGACTAAGTATCAGGATTGGGTGTAGGAGGTGGGAAAGCCCCTGTCTAGTCTAGCATTGTCCAGGACTCAGACATGTGTGTGTGTGACTGTGTGCATGGGCAAAGTGTTGGGGATGTGTCTGAGGGAAGCCCCATTCATTGTAGTAAGCACTCCACCACTGGACCACACCCTAGCCCTTCAGGTGTGTTTGTAGTCATCAGAGCAAAGGGTAGGGCTCCCTAGAGGAAGAGAAGGAGCGGTCCTGTGTGGCTTGCTGTCCTTGTTATCTTGCACAGAGGCACCTCTCCATCCCCAGAGCCACAGGGGCTGAGAGGTTTCCCTGATAAAGGCTGAACAATAGATACAATAAACCTATGAAACACCTGTGTCTTTGGAGACTTAGCTGTGACCTGGAGAAGCTACACTGTAAATAAAGGGTCTGGGAAAGTCTCTGTTCTGACTGGTAAAGGTCCTCCTCTCTGGCCCAACTCCAACATGGCTTGAAAGCCCTGGTACTCAGCTCTAGGTGCTCAGACAGGAGATTGGAGACCCTTCCTGGAGGAAATGACGAGAAAGAAAGAAAGAAAGAAAGAAAGAAAGAAAGAAAGAAAGAAAGAAAGAACAAAAAAACACTTGGGGCTGAGAAAATTACTCGTCAGTGTAGTGTTTACTATGCAAGTTCAAAGACCTGAGTTCAAATCCCCAGAAACCATGAAGAAAGCCAGACACTTGTAATCACATTTCTGGGTAGGCAAAGACAGGAGGAGCCCTAGAATTTACTTAGCCCAGCCCCAAAGTCCTTCTGTTCATCTTAAGCACCTGCCTGCCCTTTGAATTGGGAAATAGAAGTCCATTCTCTTAGCCATAGTTTCCTCATTTGCAAAATGGGAATGAAGCAGCAGTGCTGGGCCTCACTATCATTCTCTCACCGTGCATTCAAAATGTGGTCAAGAGGGCTGGGACGTCTTCAATTACAGCACATGCCCGTGGGAGCTGAGTCACATCATACACTTGAATGAAAGGACATTGCAACGGAGAACACACAAACAGCTACCCCAATCCAGCTGCCTCTATTTGGTCAGGTGCTAGCGTTTTCGAAAATATAAAACACCATTCTATGATTATTTAGTTTTGGAAAATGTTTTTTTTTTAACAATGAAGAATTAAAATTACGAAGCCAATCTTGGTGGTGCATGCCTTTAATCCAGGCACATGGGAGGCAGAGGCAGGAGGATCTGTGTGAGTACAAGGCCAGCCTCGTCTACAGAGAAAGTTCCAGGACAACCTCCAAAGCAATACAGAGAAACCCTGTTTTGAAAAATCAAAAAAGCAAAGAAAAAAAGAAAAACGCCAACCTAAACAAATTAAAATTACAGCTCCAATGACACTAATTGCTACGAAGCAGGATATAATGGGTTATTGTTTAATGAATTAATGGAAATGTTAAAGCCATCATGGTTTTAATTTGCAGTGCCGTAATTAGCAGTATTGGCAATCCACACTAACAAAAGCTTTTGGGGATTCTCTATAATTTATTAGATTTTTTTTTCCAGGGCTGAGGGCCGAACCCAGGGCCTTCTACCACTGAGCTAAATCCCCAACCCCTAATTTATTAGTTTTGAGATAAGTTTTCCTGTATCTCAGATGAGCCTCAAACTCAATCTGCAGCTAAGGATGACCTTGAACTTCGAATCCTCCTTCCTCTACCTCCCCAGTGTGTTGTGTGGCACCAAATCCAATTTTATGTGGTACTGGAGACTGAAGCCAGGTCTTCACATCTGGTAGGCAAACACCCACCCACTAAATTACATTCCTCCTGCCCCTCTCCACTTTTTGTCTTGACTTTGGTTTTGGGTGTGTGGTAGTTTGAATGTAACTAGCACCCACAAACTCATAGGGTATGGCATGATTAGGGGGTGTGGCTTTGTTGGAGTAAGTATGGCCTTGTTGATAGAAGTGTGTCATTATGGGGGTGGGCTTTGAGGTCTCCTTTGCTCAAGCGTCACTCAGTGTGACACTCAGATCACTTCCTCTTGCCTTTGGGATCAAGATGTAGTTCCTTCTTCTCTCTCAGTTCTTTCTCCAACACCATGTCTGCCTGCACACTGCCATGCCCCGCCATGATGATAATGGACTAAACCTCTGAAACTGTAATCCACTCAATTAAATGTTTTCCTTTATAAAGAATTGCCATGGTCATGGTGTCTTTTCACAGCAATACAAACTGTAGAAGAATATTCCACAACATTTCTCCTTTTTGTTTAAAAAGAAAGGGTTCTAACTTTAACATAATAAAGCTCATATAATAAGAAAAATTATCAAGTGGGGATTATATTTACAATATCCAATCCATTTGCATTTGTCAAACTTGGAGAAATCACTCTATTATCTAAACTGTTTCTTTTCTGTTTTGTTTTGTTTGTCCAGATAGGGTTTCTCTGTGTAGCTTTAGGGCCTGTCCTGAAACTCACTCTGTAGACCAGACTGACCTCAGACTCACAGAGACCCACCTGCCTCTACTCCCAAGTGTTGGGATTAAAGGCCTGCACCACCACCACCAGGCTCTGGCTAACTCTTTTATTCTTTTAACTTAAATTAACTTGTTTCTCTTTATCTACCTTTTGTCTCAGGGCTTCTTATGTTTTCTTTAAAGATTTATTTATTTACTATGTATACAGTATTCTGCCTGGATGCATGCTTCTTGTGTTTGCTGGTTGGTGGCTGACTGACTGCTTGCCCCAGGCATCTCCCTCATCCTCTCCTCCTTCTCTGTGCCTGCCAGAAATACCTATTCCTCTTCTGCCTAATTAAGCTTGTAGCCTGCTTTCTTACACCATCTGGGACAACATGAACAGGGGTGACATTGCCCACAGTGGTCTGGACCCTCCCATATAAATCATTAATCAATAAATGCCCCACAGGAGTCTCTACAAACTCTAATCTGATGAAAACACCTTCTCAATTGAGGTTCCCTTTCCTAGATGACTGTAGTTTATGCCACGTTCACAAAACACTAACCAGGACATGTTGAGACAGGGTCTCACTGAGCTTTGAGCTGGGATGGAAACCAGTAAGCCCTAGCTTGTAACCCTGGCCTCTGCCCTTCACAGCACAGGGTGTTTCATGTCCTTTTTTTTTTTTTTTTGAGACAGGGTTTCACTGTGTAGTCCTACCAGTCCTGAAACCCACTTGGTAGACCAGGCTGGCCTCAAACTCATCGATCTGCCTGCCTCTGCCTCCTGAGTGCTGGGATTAAAGGTATGTACCACTCCACTACTGCCAGGCTCATGTCTGGCCTTAAAAAAAAAAAAAAATTAAATGTGGATGGTGGGGTTTGAACTCAAGACTTTATGTTTGGACAGCAAGCAATCTTAAAGGTGGACCCATCTCCTCACCCCCCCACTTTCCATTACTTTTTCAGAACATCTCTTGTATTCCTGGCTGGCCTCAAGCTAGCTATGTAGCATAGATGGGTCTTAAGCTCTTAGCCATCCGGCTTCTATTTTATTCTATGAGTGCTTTGTCTGCATGTATGTATGTGCATTAGGAGTGTGCGCCTGGTATTGCAGAGGTCAGAAGATGAGGTCGGGTACCCGGAACTCTAGTCATGGATAGTTCTGAGCCACCACGTTGGTGCTAGGAACTAAACCCTGACGCTTTTAACCACTGAGCCATTTCTCCAGTCCCCGATTTTTAACCCTTATTTCATCATCATGCACGCATTGCCTTTATTTAATAATGAACAATTAAAACCAAAATTATACTTTTAAAAACAATTCTCATTACATTTATTTATGTCTGTGTGTGCGCCCACGGACTGCGTCCTGCGCCCTCTTCCACCTGGTGGCTTCTGGGGATGAAACTCAGATCGGCAGGCTTGGTGGCAAATGCCGTTCTTTATCCGC